>NC_056680.1:102297491-102597491 GCF_018350215.1 Panthera leo | reverse complement strand
ACAGCTTCAAAAGAATAGGTGTTAACTCCTCTTTAAATGTTTAGTAGCATTCCTCTGGAAAACCATCCTGCCTTGGACTCTTGTTTTTTTGAAGATTTTTATTACTGATTCAATTTCTTTACTGGTTATGGGTCTGTTGAAATTTTCTATTGCTTCCTGTTTCAGTTTTGGTAGTTTATATGTTTCTAGGAATTTGACCATTTCTTCCAGCTTGCCCAATTTGCTGTCATAAAATTGTTCATAATATTCTCTTATTATTGTTTGTATTTCTGCTTTGTTGGTTGTGATCTTTCCTCTTTCTTTGTGATTTTATTTACTTGGTCCTTTCCTTTGTCTTTTGATCAATCTGGCTAGGCGTTTATCAGTTTTGTTAATTCTTTCAAAGAACCAGCTCCTGGTTTCATTGATCCATTCAACTGTTTTTTTTTTTTTTTTCAATAGTATTGATTTCTACTCTAGTCTTTATTATTTCCTGTCTTCTGCTGGTTTTGGGTTTTATTTGCTGTTCTTTTTCTAGCTCTTTAAGGTGTAAGGTTAGGTTGTGTATCGGAGATCTTCCTTCCTTCTTTAGGAAGGTCTGTATTGCTGTATACTTCCCTCTTATGACCACCTTTGCTGCATCCCAGAGGTTTTGGACTGTCATGTCATCATTTGCACTGGCTTCCATATACTTTTTAATTTCTTTCTTAATTTCTTGTTAAACCTATATATTCTTAGTAGGATGTTCTTTAATCTCCAAGTATTAGTGGTTTTCCAAATTTTTTTTTTTTTTTTTTTTTTTTCCAAATTTTTTCTTGTGGTTGATTTTGAGTCATAGCATTGTGGTCTCAAAATATGCATGGTATGATCTTGATCCTTTTGTACTTGTTGACGACTGATATGTGTCCCAGTACTTGATCTATTCTGGAGGATGTTCCCTTTGCACTTGAGAAGAATGTGTATTCTGTTTCTTTCAGATGAAATGTTCTGAATATATCTGTTAAGTCCATCTGGTCCTATGTGTCATTCAAAGCTGTTGTTTCCTTGTTGATTTTTCTGCTTAGATGATCTGTTCATTGTTGTAAGCAGGGTGTTGAAATTCCCTAATATTATGTTATTATTATCAATGAGTTTCTTTATGTTTGTGATTAAATTGATTTATACATTTGAGTTTTCCACGTTGGGGCATAAATATTTATATTTTTTAGATCTTCTTGGTGGATAGACCCCTTAATTATGATATAATGCCCTTCTTCATCTCTTGTTACAGTCTTTATTTTATTTTTTAAATTATTTAAATTATTATAATGTTTATTTTTGAGAGAGAGAGAGAGAGAGAGAGAGAGAGAGAGAGAGAGAGAGAGAGAGAGAGAATGTGAGTAGGGGAAGGGGAGAGAGAGGGAGACACAGAATCTGAAGCAGGCTACAGGCTCTGAGCTGTCACCACAGAGCCTGACACAGGGCGTAAACTCACAAACCATGAGATCATGACCTGAGCTGAAGTCAGATGCTTAACTGACTAAGGCACCCAGGTGCCTCCACTCTTTCTTTTAAAATCTAGATTGTCTGATAAGTATGTCTACTCTGGCTTTCTTTTGGTGATCATTATCCTTGAGAGATGGTGTCCATCCCCTTACTTTCAATCTGAAGGTGGCTGTAGGTCTAAAATACATGTCTTGTGAACAGCACATAGATGGATCTTGTTTTCTTATCCATTGTGTTACCCTATGTCTTTTGATTGGAGCATTTAGTCCATTGACATTTAGAATGAGTACTGAAAGATATGAATTTATTGCCATTATGTTGCCTGTAGAGTTGGAGTTTCTGGTGGTATTCTCTGGTCCTTTCTAGTCTTTGTTGCTTTTGGTCTTTTTTGTTTTGTTTCATGTTTTCTCCCCTCAGAGAGTCCCCCTAAAATTTCTTGCAGAGCTGGTTTAGTGGTCATGAACTCCTTTAGTTTTTGTTTGTCTAAGAAACTCTTTCTCTCTCCTTGTATTTTGAATGACAGTCTTGCTGGATAAAAAATTCTTGGCTGTATATTTTTCCGATTCAGCACGTTGAACATATCCTACCTGCCACTCCTTTCTGGCCTGCCAAGTTTCTGTGGATAGGTTTGCTAAGAATCTGATATGTCTTCCCTTATAGGTTAAAGAATTTTTTCCCTTGCTCCTTTCATAATTCTTTCCTTGTCTGTGTATTTTGTGAATTTGACTATGATACACCTTGTTGATGGTCAGTTTTTGTTGAATTTAATGGGAGTTTTCTGTGCTTGGATTTTGATGTTTGTGCCTTTCCCCAGATTAATAAAGTTGTTCACTATAATTTGCTCACATAAACCTTCTACCCCTTTTTCTCTTTCTTTATCTTCTGGGACTCCTATGATTTGGATGTTGTTCCTTTTTAATAAGTCACTGAGTTCTCTAATCCTTGTATTATCCTCTTTTGCTTTAGTTTCCCTCTTTTTTTCTACTTTGTTATTCTCCATAATTTTGTCTTCTATATTGATGATTCTCTGCTCTGTTTCATCCATCCTTGCCCCTGTGGCATCCATTTGAGATTGCATCTTGGTTATAGTATTTTTAATTTCATCCTGACTAGACTTTACTTCTTTTATCTCTACACAAAGAGATTCTATGCTTTTTTTCAACCCAAGCTAGCATTCCTATTATTGTTATTCTAAATTCTAGTTCATACATTTTGCTTATATCTGTGTTGATAAAGCCCCTGGCTGTCATTTATTCTTGTTCTTTCTTTTGGGGTAAATTCCTTCATTTTGTCATTTTTGAGGAAGAAAAAGAATAAAATGAAAAACAAAAAAATTAAAAACAACAGAAAATATCAAATAGAGGAAGCTAGATCCTAGGTGTGATTTGGTCTGGTTGTTGAAAGAAGCTTGAAAGAATAGATAAAAAAGGAAGGAAAAGAAAAAAAAATTAGGAAAAAGTTTAAAAATTAAAAAATGTATACAGTAAAATAGAATAAAATGAAATGAATAAAGTGAAGTAGAGTTAAAAAATTACAAAAAATAAAAACATAGTAAAAAGTATTAAAATTTTTTTTAAATGGAAAATAAAAATAATTTTTTCTCTTTCTGTATCCAAGACAAAGAAAAGAAGGGAGGGAAAGAAAACAAAAAAAAAAATTCAACAACAACAAAAAAGGAAAAACAAAAACAATTTAAACAAAAGCAAAAAAAAAAAAAAAAAGACAAAAAAAATCCCGAATAGATAGACTAGCAAACAGAATGAAACCTGAATTAAATGACATCCAGCTTCCCCTAGGACTCAAACTATGAAGGACTTTATAGTCCTTACACTAAGTAGGTAGAGAGACTTGTGGTGATCCTTGAGGGTGTATGCTTGGTGGGTGCAGCTGGGTGGGGCTTGGTGTAATGGCTCTGTTCTTCACTAGGTGGGACTGCTTAGCTTATTGGGGTAGATCAGTATTGTGTACATGCACATGTATGCCTTGCACAGGAGAAGTGAAAATGGTTTCACCCATCTTCCTAGTCTCTGGTACAGGACCTCTGTACTCTCACTGACTGGCAGTCAATCATGCCTCCTTTGTCTCTACCTTCCACCCACTCCCTGCTTCTACACTGTCCATGTCCAAGATGTCAACTTGGCAGGTAACACCTCCCTCCTGAATTTTATCTCAGATGGGGCTGTGTTTCTAAACCCCTCACTTCTGAGAACCCTGTGACTTGGACCCACTCCAAGGGTCTCATGGAGCAATGGCCGGGTGCCGGCTTGCCCCAGAGAATGTTTCTGCAATCACACTGTGGCAGAGGTTCAGAAATTATGGCAAATAACAATGCACAACTGGCATCAGGTTTCACTGCACCCTAGAGTCTTTGTTTCAATACCAGCAAACATGGCTGTTCTCCAGGGTCCACTGGGACCTTTGTGTGTGGGGAAGCTGAATGGCCTCTACCAAATGCCCTACAAGTAAAGGAATCTCTTTTCCCCATGTGGACCACAGACCCCACTGCCTACTCCTGGGGATTCACCCTTCCTTTCCACTGGAGCACTGCCAGGTATTGAGCTCCAGAATTTCCGCTCTGTACTCCCCGTTTATAGAGTCCTAATGGTATTGAAAACCTTTCCTTTCTCCCCATCAATGGTTTTGAGGAACAGATTTCTTATTCACTCCCTTGTGAGTATTTTTACACTTTCGCTCTTTCTACAGTTACTTTTGGGGTGAGTGCTTTTTTGTCACACTCTCCCCTCCTTTCTCTGTTCTCTCTCTGCAAAAAACAGCTCTCTACCCTCCACGGCTTTCTCTCCCCCAGTTCACCTCTCAAGTTATGCAATTGTTGTGTTAATCCTCAGATCATTTTCCTAGATGTGCAAAATGGTTTGTTGCTGATCTAGCTGCATTTCAGGGACAAGAGAAGCTGAGTACTTCCATGCTGCTCGGCCTTCTGGGCCCCTCAAATCAATGTCTCCATATCTAACTACCTTAGCTAAGTGAACCTCCCATCTAGTCACATTTCCTTGTTTATTTTTTTCATGGCATTTCTTGCTATCAGGATATAAATGACTGGGTGACTGTTTTCTTTGTTGGTTAGAATTTGGGCCTATTAAGGACATGGACATTTTTGGACTTGGATTTTTTTTTTTGGTGGGGCAAGGGGGCGTCCTCTGCTACAATTCCTGTGCTTAAAACAGTGCCAAGAAAACTTCCTCTATGAATATTTACACTTGAGACCTTGACCTCTTGAGAGTTATTTATTTATTATTATTATTATTATTATTATTATTATTATTTTAATTTACATCCAAGTTAGTTCGCATGTAGTGCAATGATGATTTCAGGAGTAGAATCCAGTGATTCATCCCCTACATATAACACCCACTTCCCATCCCAACAAGTGTCTTCGTTAATGCTCCTTATCCATTTAGCCCAGTCCCCCACTGACAACCTCTCCAGCAATCCTCAGTGTGTTCTCTATATTTAAGAGTTGACAGTTATTTTTTAAAGTCAGTCGCATATACTATGCTTTTTGGTCATTGATGGACAAAGACAAGATTTTTTTGAAGACCTAGGCTCCTATCCATATTTATTCTTCACTTTTTCACAGACAAATGGATTAGTCTCTTTGACCTTAACCTTTCATGTAAGATAACTACACACTTCAGAGAAATATCTTGAGAATGGAGGCAGAAGTGAGTATCAAAGAGTCAAGTAAATTGTTTGAGGTTTTAAGGCTAAGAGTAGGTACTATTGAGTCTTTATTTGTTATTCTTCTATTTATTATGGTTTCTTATAAAGAAATGCCAATTATAGGGGTGCCTGGGTGGCTCAGTTGGTTGTCAGCTGTGCTGACAGCTCAGAGCCTGGAGCCTGCTTTCGGTTCTGGGTCTTCCTCTCTCTGCACCTTCCCTGCTCGTGCTCAGCCTCTTTCTGATTCTCAAAAAATAAATAAATGTTAATAAAAAATTAAAAAAAAAATAAAAGAAGAAATTCCAATTATAAACTTGGTATCTTCAATATCTATCATTTTATTCCAAAGCACATTATTACTATGTATTTTGTTTTGTGCAATATTTTATTTATTTATTTATTTATTTATTTATTTATTTATTTATTTATTTTTAAAAGATTTTATTTTCAAGTAATCTCTACACTCAGTGTGGGCCTTGAATTTACAAACTTGAGCTCAAGAGTCACATGGTCTACCAACTGAGCCAGTCAGGCACCCTTGTGTGATCCTCTTAAAAATCTCCCTTTCCTTTTCTTAACTGTGTTCTTATTTGTGTTTATTCTTCTTATTGCTTCTGATGATATAATAGATTTTTCGATATCATTTATTTCTGTGTACACTTCTAGTCATCTTTTAACATATCTTTTAAAACTCATGTTGGATGGTTCTTTCTTTAGGAAATCTCCTGTGACTCCATCCCAACTCGCCATAACACTAGACTAGGTAAGTCTTATGTTTACTTCTTGTGAATACTCCCATTATTGCCCCCAAATTATCTGTTTCTATGTTTTAACTACACTAGATTGTTACCTACTTGAAAGCAAGAACCATTTTTAAATTCATCTTTATTTCTCCAGCATGTGGTGCTTAATATTGGAATACTGTTTGGAAGGGGGAAAAATGCATCAGTACAAATAACTTGGAGCTTATGCCTTCCATAATGACGGAGCCATGCAAATATAAAGAATCACTAAGGGGTGCCTGGGTGGTCCTGTCAGCTAAGCATCTAACTGGCTCAGGTCATGATCTCATGGTTCATGAGTGTGAGCCCCGCATCAGGCTCACTGCTGTCAGTGCAGAGCCTCTGTCTTCCTCTCTCTCTGCCCCTCCCCGGCTCCTATGCTCTCTCAAAAATAAACATTAAAAAAAAAAGAAAAAGAATCACTAGCCTTACATAGAATAATACCTGATGATGAAATTAAAGGGAATGTTTAGATTTATTAAGAAAATGACAAGATTAATGATCATGATAATTTTTAAATATGAAGTTACTATTGAGGCTTATGTGGAATAGTGGAATATTATGGTTAAAGAGGAACTTAAATATCATTGAGTCCAGTATCCCTTTTGATGCTGAATGAAGAGAAAACAGTCTTTGAAAGTTAAGACTTGAACAAGGTTGCTCAGCTCATAAGTGTTTAAGTCCTTGTTAAGTGCTGGGTCTGACATGGTTTTTCAAAAAGTTTGATTTATTTATTTTGAGAGAGTGAGAGAGACAGAGAGACAGAAAGAGAGGAGAGAGAAAGACAGAGAGAGAATCCCAAGCAGGTTCTGTGCTGTCAGTGCAGAGCCCAACACTATATGGGTCTTGAACTCATGAAATGTAAGATCATGACCTGAGCCAAAATCAAGAGTCAGCAGCTTAACTGACTGAGCCACTCAAGGCACTCTGATTTTTTGACACCATTCACTACTCTAGCTGTCTGGACAATGTTAATTTTAGAAATTCTTTTCCATTCCTTTCTGCAGCCTCAGCCACAGTGAGGCAACTCACATGTCCAGTGATTTCAGAATCCTTCCTTTTGATACTGATTTTATGAATAAAGACAGAATGGTTTCATTAAAACCGTCCATCATTAAAATGCTGTAGTATTTAGATAAGCATTTTTTAAGCAAGAAAAGAGTCGTTTTCATATTTGATGTCTTAAGAAAGGCTCCAATACCTAACAAAGCACCTACCTAGCACATATAGTATTTGCTTAAAAATAACTATTGTATAACTTTAAATGTTATTTATTTATTTATGTATTTTTTTATGTATTTATTTATTTTGAGAGAGAGAGAGAGAGAGAGAGAGAGAGAGAGAAGGAGGGAGAGAGAGAGGATGAGAAGGGAGGGGCAGAGAGAGAGAGGGAGAAAAAGAATCCCAAACAAGCCCTGTGTCACCACAGAGCTTGAGGCAGCGCTCCATGGCACAAACCATAAGGTCGAAATTAAGAGTCAGATGCCTAACCAATGAGCCACTCAGGCAGGCACCCCAATAATTGTATAACTTTAAAGGCAGCATTGATGTAATGGTTGATATCATTTTGCAGGTGAGATTTCTTAAATTTCAGCAAATTTATTATATATATTTTAGTTCAGAGATAGAAACAGATCCAAAGAGATGTTTGACATTTAGTATCTTTCTCTGTGCTCTTCTTATAAATGGTAATATTCTGGCATCTTTTCAGTTTTGTGGTACTGCAATATAATGTTTATTATTTACATATGAAAGGTGTTTTCTTGTTGCAACCAAATGAACCATTATTGTTTAGAAATAAAATTAGTTTTGGTATTTCTAATTTGTTTATATCATTATAACTCTTTCCAGAGCTAAATTGTTAGTTTGATAACAATTTCCTACATTGGAACAGTATTATCATCATTGTACATGTTAATGAAATCAGCTTTGTAGAAACCATTTTTTAATATCAAGGGATTTTTATAGAAATATTCTTTGACCCACTATACCATTTTTTACCTACTTGCTTTTCAATACTAGCTAATCACAAGCAAGGTTTGACTCTCAAAATCCCAGTCATTTTTGGAGCAACTTTTGATGAGTTAAATCATATGACAACTATACAATACTATACATTGTAATTATGCTAATAAAGTATTATTAGACTTCAGGCTATAAAAATTATATTCATAAATATCGATAAGTGCAAATGGGGGTAGTAAAATGCCTAACTGTATACAGAATCTCTAACAGCTGCGGACTTGATCTTATGTATTGTAATCTACGGCCAACAGGTGGCAGCAGTTCCCAGAAGGTTCTCACTGGAGAGCATGTAAAATCATAATATATATACATATACATTTATATATATATATATATATATATATATATATATATATATATATATATAATTCTTTACTAGGGCTGTATAAAATACTATGTATTTAAACTGATTTATGGACAACTCTGTTGTTTTAGAAACAGAATTAGTTTATTCAATTACATTTAGAATTATATGTATAATATACATTTATTTATTATACTATGTTGAAATATATATAGTACACCAATAACTAATTTCCTTTTTGTTGAAGGAGGTTGGAAAGTAATGATGCATTTGGTACATTAACTCTTCTAATTCTTTATCCCTGCAGATATTTTAAAGAAATGACTCTACTGATTTTTTAAAGATTTCCATTTGGCTATAACATAGGACTGGATTTTAGTTGTCATTTAGAAATATGGCATACCACAATTACAGAAGTTTATAAAATTCAGAATCAGATGTATTGACAGTACTGTGTTTTAAAGTTCTGCCCGTATGTTCTCCTTTATTAAAGGGAGTGTCTTTGTGTACTTTGTTCTGCCCTTATGAATGTATGCCCATATATTCATTGATTAGTTGATTTTGTTCTAATGTATCTTTCATTATAAGGACACATTAACACAGTAAAAACAAATACATTGGTATATTTAAGAGAAAAGTTATAAGACAGATCAGAGTCATTTGCAGGTGTGTGGGAACTAATTACTCTCCTAACACCATCACACCTCCAACTCCATCCAATGTCATGCATCCAATTAGTGGTAAGAAGAGTCTTCTGAAACCTGCTTCAATCTATGATTCAATAGACATTTTGGGTAATGTCTAGAGACATTTTTGGTTGTCATAATTGGAGGTGGGGGATTGCTATTGGCATCTAATTGGTATAGGGCAGTTATGCTGCTAAACAGTGTAGAATGCACAGTATCATCTCCACAAAAATAATTTTCTGTCCCAGAATGGCAGTAGTGCCAAAGTTGAAGAACTCTAGTCTTCATTAGATAGTTATCTAGAAAATTCAATTATATCCACATTTTAGGAATACATGCATAGAAAGGCCAACAAATTAGAATCCAGGTGCACAAGCTAAAAGCTGAAACTATGGTTACAGTAGGTTTTTTAAGACAAATTTATCCACACTTTGCTGTATCAAGACTGTATTGTAAAAAACCTTCTCTCCTGAAAATTATGAATGTGAAGAGCTCTAGTGTAGGAATCCTAAGAAGCAAGGTTATTTTTTTAACCTTGTACAAGATATCCCTTTAGAGAGTCTCCTTAACTATGCAGCAAAATTGGAAGACTCATCATATCAAACTCATGTTTGATAAATTTTGTTCTGAAACTACCATTGAAATATTACTGTTTCCTATCGCTTTTGAATTCTTGATATGTACTCCAAAGAATAAGTGTAAAACAATTATTTTTCCCTATCTATCTTGTCCCCCAAACTTACAAAAACTGCCTTCACTTTGGGAATTAAGGGATTTGGGAAGTTTCACGGAGTTGCTTTTGCTCTTCTGGTCTGATTTGCCCATAAACAACTGATGTGTTGTTGTGTGTGTGTGTGTGCACGTGCGTTCCAAATGGAAACATTCCAAATACTGGAATCTTTGTATGTTCTAGAAAATTTTAATAATAAAAAGTATTTTGTGAATTTTATAACTACACAGACATAAAGAATATTTAGAATAAAAAAAAAACCTTTCAGTTCAATACATAGAAAATATCACACTACATTTTGTAGGATTACTGTTAGGTACCTAACTAGTGTTCTTCTTATAAAAAGGTACTGTATCAAGATCTTTTTTTTTAATGTTTATTTTGAGAGAGGGAGAGCGAGAGTGAGAGAGTGCACACAGTGGGGGAGGGGCAGAGAGAGAGGGAGACACAGAATGTGAAGCGGGCTCCAGGCTCCAAGCTGTCAGCCTAGAGCCCAATGCAGGGTTACTTAACCAACTGAGCCACCCAGGCACCCCTGTACTGTGTCAAGACCTTGAGATCTGGGTTGGCTTAAAATTTAATATTATTGTATCAAAATGTAAATATTCAAATTATGAACTATTTATTTGACTCATAAGAAGTTCAAAAGTACATTTCTGATTCATTTGAATGCTTTTTGTAAAAAGCAAAAAAAAAAAAAAAAAAGAGACAAGCAGTGGGGAGGTTATGCTGATATAATAACGTTTCATGTAATGATAGAAGGCTCAGTATATCTGGGAGAATTGTCATTGGGCTCTTCAGATTTCTAGTACCCACATAACCAGAAACTCAGCCTCCCCATGATGTAATTCTTGACGTCCTCTGTTTTATAATAAAGAGAAATGTGTCTCTGACTTTGTAAATCAAGTCCTGTTCTTTGGTTAAACTGATAAGCATTTTTCAATTTTCTGTACAGGGCTTATTTGCTTCATGATGGCTGTGTTATATAAAGAACAAAAATGAGATTGGAAATACAACTTTGGCCAATTAATATTTTCACATATTTTAGGATACTGTAAAAGAGAAAGAAAAATCAGACAATAACTATGATGCTTTTATATTACAATGCATTGCCCCAAATAGAAACTGTGTGGCATAAATTATTAGTAGCAACTATTTGCATGTATTTGAGGAATGCTTTGGGTAGCAAGTATAAAAAAGTAATTCTCAGAAGAAGTGTTCATCCTTACAGAGTTTTATGTTTCTCCACGTGCACTTTCTCTAATTGAAAACAGTTCTTTATTTTGCTTCAACTCTTTTATAAAAAAGCTTGCATAAAGGAAATATACAGGTTATAGAAGGCCATGATATTTCCATCAGGTTAAATCAGAAACAACTTAATTTGTTTAATAATTTTTGTCATTATTTTTAATAAGGCAGCATTGTGTGAGGTGGTCATGACAAGGTACATGTTCACCTGCTTAATGACTACTTGTTGAACATTTGCTATATGTGAGGTAGTCTTTTGGGAGCTGGGAATTAAGCATTTGATTCAATGGTCAATGTAACTGCCCTCTTTTTTAATGAGACTATCAAAATACAGAACCCATCATATATTCTACCCTTTTCAGTTATATAGGCCCCAGTTACAATGATGGAAAATTTTATAAACACTTGAGCTAAATAAAAATATTAAAGTAAAATATGCTATTTTATTAATCTTTTTAAAAATCCTAATCACATTTTAATACCAGAAATAACAGTAAATTGTAAATATTTGCCTTTTTGCCATAAAATGTTTAAAAATTTTATATTTAATAACCCTAGTTTAACATTACTATAGTTCACTCTTGAATAAATATGCTGCTGCATTTTTATGCCACCATAGCTATTATGGTTCTCAAAGTATTTTTCTTCTTCCAATATGTGTATTATATTCAACATATTCATATATATGTAATATATATGCATATGTGTATATGAATATATACTACGTATGTATTGAATATATTGAATATAATTAAGAACACTAATCTTTTTGATGATTCAACATAAAAATTTAGAGACATTATAAAATTCTAATACACAGTACTTCCAAGAACAGAGAAAAGCCTGGATAATTCAAAGTAGTATTTAGTAAATGAAATTTCTCAAGTTCTTTCCAATCTATTTTATGTAGCATTGATTTGTAAATAACCTTAGAGCAATGAAGGCTTAGATACTTGAGGGGAGTTCCATATTTTGCCATTCAAAGCAATGAACAACTATCAACTTCAGAATTTAGTACAAACTCAGGTAAATTTAGTATGATCTAGATTGGTGGTGGAGGGAGAGAATTCCAGGTTCAATAGAGTTCTTTTTGAACCAACTTTCTTTGTGTAAGCAAAAGCTGTAGTGTAAGTAATCTCTTGTTTAAGCACCCTATGCAAGATTACCCGAGGTCACCCATATGACAGATAGGAATGAGGAAACCTGGTTTACTTTAGAAACCAGTACCAAGGTAGGGAAAGGAGCATAGTATAACTGCCATCTTCTGGAAAAACTAAAATGTCTTACAATGCACATTAAAAAAATAAAAGAAAATTAAAGAACAAACCATTGATGGGTTATCTCAGCAGAGCATGTCACTTCTTTTTCTCCCATATATTCTTAATGCTGAATGTGCTGCAATAAAATATTTTCTTGCATGTGTTAATGATAAGCCCAATGTCCCAAATCTGGTTTCCTAGGGTTTATGACCCTTGAAAATCTATTGTTGAATATACCTGCCACCATTGGGATGGTCTCTCACTAGTGGGAAGGCCTAATAGATCGATCCTGCCTATCACTTGAAAAGGCTTGGTTGCCTCCCTTACTAAAAGCAAAGCAGAATTCTCCAAGTTTTAAGATCAAGCGTTTGGTCTGGTCAGAAGTAGGTAGGGGAAAAGAAGTTCAGGAAATAGGACTGTAAGTTTATCTGCCTGTGGCCAAGTAAACTGTTTTCCTCTCTCTCATCATCTGGAATAGATTTCTCTGCCTGAAATTGTTTTTCCTCTTGAGGTTTTTGGTAAACTTTGACCTGTATGAAATGTCTTAACTGGGAAGTGAGGTGGTTGTGGGGCTGAGGGTCCAAAATCACGATGTACTTGGTCTTTTGAACTCCCCATGGATAGGATTCAGTTCTTTCTCTTGATTAGGAAAGTAGGTCTGTGGCAACAGATATTTAAAGAATATACACAAAGATATTTAAAATACTGGGTGTATGATTGGTAGATACCAATGTAGCCACTTTATATGATTTTAAAACAGAAATACATAATGAAATCTTCCTAGAAAAGCACAAAGCGAAAATTTAACAGATATATTTATTTTTCGATTGTCAGAAAACCTTCCCTATGCCCTTTGTCATAAATTATTTACATTTTGAAAAAGGAAGTAAACAATTAGAGTTCATCATGAACATACTAAAATATATATTGTATAACTCTAAAGTTTAATAGTAGGACTCTTTGCTCCCATATGAAGGAGTTTGTTTTTTGTAAAGTCACCTTTTGGGTAATAGAGTGGGATTTAGAAAGTGTAGTTATGTATACTAAAGATAAAAATTTTCTGAGGTTACATCTGTTAGAAGAGAATTTTTAAAAAATATATACTGTGATTTTTTTTTAAGAAAGACAAAGTATAATTATGGAAGAAAATCAACAGAAAAAGAATGCTAAAATTAGTATTTAATATCTCAAGATTTCTAAAATTAGGTAAGTAAATTATAGTAAGACACTATACATTAAGATTTTATAAATAATATTCAATTGAATATAAAATTATATACCTATTTAAGGAAGAAAATATGAATGATGTAAGAGGTGAAAACACATGGCAAATATTTCAGTATAGTGAAAAGTAAAACTCCTGGTTTTTAAAATTAAGATGATTAATGAACATTTCCTCAAAAGACATAGATTAGCTACAATAAGGCATTTTAAAAATTATTTCCTTTTCATGTAGATTATTTGGTATTTGTATATATATCAATTTAAAAGATTATAATAAGCAAAGTTAACATGATATTATGCCTAAAGAAACTATAATCAGGAAATTGGATCATTATATACATAGTTTAATTGTGAGATTATCCCTTTCAACAAGGATTTAAGTGTAACATTTTACAGGTACTAAAATTCCCAACATTGCTCTTACATAAAGAAAACCAAACTTTCTTACAGTACAGCGAATGTGAAGAGGAACAAAAGAAGAATCAGCAATGTAATAACATACACAGGGTTAAACAGTTCTTTTTCAAAGAAATGTAGAACTAAAATATTCCTAAAGGTCACATGCCATCTCTTCAGCCCATTTAAGGCTTCTGAAATGCCACTCTTAAGTAAAATAACTACCTCTACAGAAGAGTCATTCCATTAGAGAGCCAACTAACATCAGTACAGAGATAAATGGGAGAACAGAAAATTGATTTTACACTTGTGCTGTAAGTGTGGTCAAATGTTATAGGCCAGCACATCAAATAGGATTTCAAAGAATTGCTGTGCCTGAAAAATAACAACATAAGAGGATGTGGTTAAATACAGCTTAATAATAGGTCTGATATGCTCAGCGTATAGTAAAATATTTATTTACTCTTTCCATTTGTAATATAACACATTCATATATTACTTTTCTTTTTGTTAATAAATTTATTATTTCAGTGTTCCTATAACAAATACCTTTCATCTCAGCTCATGCTATCACACATACCCAGAGGCATGCAAGCATGTAGCAGCAATGATTTATATTTTGTTTGATTTAAAACTTATAGATTGTGCCCAATAAAGATATTTTAATTAAATTTTGTTTTATATGATGCCAAGTCCATATGCAAATATTATCCAGATCAAAACATTAAAAAAAAAACTATCAAAACTATTGAAGTTAATTAGATCGACTGGAACACAAAATGAATCATACTAAATGAATCCATACTGTGATTTCTTTGGCTTCTCCATGATGTTTTAGTTGCCATAATGCTCAGTTGGGACCCACCATTTCTTTTCAGGTGTTTTTGACCTCACTGTGGTTGAATAGAGTCAGGTATGATGAATGTGATGTAGTGTATTCCTTCCTCACTGTACTAAGGAGTCTCGGGGGGTAAGTACAGAGCTGGGCAATGACATTTTTAAAAGCCCTGGTGTGCTCTTGGCAGCTTAACAAGAAAGTCATAGCTAATATTTTTTTCCTCTTATAGACATTTAGGGCTGTTCAAGACCAAGATAGCCTCTGCACATATTGCTAAGCAAGTGATCAATTCCAGCATAGAGTGAGGAGTGAATGAATTTCCACCGAAGTAAGGAAAGGTGATTTGAGGAGATTTAGTTCTTTCTTAAAGATGGGTCCAACAGAGCAGGGTTTGAAATGTGTTCTGTCTTTTCCCCATGCTTTCCTTCACACCTTGTTTTGTGTCTACAGATTTTATAATCTCATCACTCTTAACTATCCAAGTTTATTTCCTTTTATTCTTCCTTAGGAGAGAAGATTTTGAACCATGCATACCATCCATAATTTATCCTAGGATATGTGCTTCTTCATGGAATTTGAGTCTATTCTCAAGCAAAAAAAAATCACTTTGCCCCAATTCCAAGTATAATTTTGAGAGGGATGGGGTTAGATTTGTATGCTGAACATTCTCTTACTAGAAATCTCACCTTATTATTATTTATTTTTATTGAGGAATAGTTGACATATAATGTTATATTAGTTTCAGGTATACAACATAATGTTTCAATATTTACACGTATCACGAAATGATACCCACAAAAAGTCTAATTAACGTCCTTCTCCATACATAGTTACATCTGTGTGTGTGTGTGTGTGTGTGTGTGTGTGTGTGTGTGTGTGTGTGTAATGAGGATTTTTAAGATCTACTCTTTTGGAAATCCCATTTCATTCAAAAAATTCTTTTAGTGTTTATTTATTTTTGAGAGACAGAGCAGGAGTGTGTTGGGGTGGACAGAGAGAGAGGGAGATACAGAATCCAAAGCAGGCTGCAGGCTTTGAGCTCTCAGCACAGAACTCAACAAGGGGCTTGCACTTACAAACCATGAGATCACGACCTGAGCGGAAGTCAGACACTTAACCAACTGAACCACCCAGGCATGCCTGGAAATCCCATTTTACATTGACATTTCCACCTTGCTTCTTGAAATCAAGATTGAGTCTAAGAATTTAAAACACAGCTTTCTTTTCTTGGTTACTTAAGTACAATGATGTAAAAAGTTAATATAAAAAAAATGCTACTAGAAGTGTAGATGCATTTGATAGTGATGGTGTCCTCTCATTCGGTATAGCTGGTGAGAAGTCTGATAATTTGATTCATAGTATCCTTTGTGTATCTTGTTTTTGGACTCAGAAGTTTTTGAGATATTCCCTTTATTTTAGTTATTCTCTCTCTCTCTCTCTCTCTCTTTTTTAGGAGACATCCAGGTATGGGTTTTCTGTCATTCATTGTGTTGAGTACCTATGGACATTTTACATGAAAACTTATGTCTCTATTTCTGAGAACTATCCCTTTACTATATCTTTCAGGATAAAGATATCTCTTGAAGAATATTTCCTTTATTACATTTCTTCATGATATTTTCCTGTGCTTTCTCTCTGAGGTAACTATTAGACAGATAGGATAATAAGAGTTAAACTTCAACAATCTTCTCAAGTTTTGTTTGTCCATAGTGAATGCTCATTATGATACAATCTCTCAGCAACCTAGGAATAGAAAGGAACTTCTTCAATGTGATACACAGTATCCATGAAACTTACAACCTACCTCATCGATCTTTAATAAAGTCTGAATGGTTTCTTCTTAGTATCTGGAAGAAGACAAAGATATTTACTCATACTACTTCTATTTAATATTGTATTTCTAATCATATGCATTAAGGCAAGAAAAAGAAATAAATGACTTTCCAGATTGGAAAGAAATACTTAAACTTTCTTTATTCCTAGATGCCATAATTGTCTATGTAGACAAAACTAACAAATATACCAAAAAGCTTCTGGAGCTAACAAGAAAGTTTAACAAGGTTGTAGGATTCTGTATTAATATACAAAAATCAATTATATTCCTGTACAGTAGCAATGAATACTTGGAAATTGAATTTTAAATTTTTTAATGTTTATTTTTGAGAGAGAGAGAGACAGAGAGCAAGTGGGGGAGAGAAGAGAGAGAGGAAGACACAGAATTAAAAGCAGGCTTCAGGCTCTGTGCTGTCAGCATAGAGCCTGACATGGGGCCCAAACTCACCAACTGTGAGATCATGGCCTGAGCCGAAGTTGAATGCTGATTGGACTGAGCCACTCAGGTGCCCTAAAAATTGAATTTTAAAAATACAATTCCTAGGGGCACCTAGGTCGCTCAGTGGGTTAAGCATCCTACTCCAGATTTCAATTCAGGTCATGATCTCATGGTTTGTGGGATTGGGCCCCTTGTCAGGCTATGTGCTGACAGTGTGGAACCTGCTTGGGATTCTCTCTCTCTCTCTCTCTCTCCTTCTCTCTCTCTGCCCCTCAGCAGGTTGGGTGTTCTCTCTCTCAAAAATAAATAAACTTTAATAATACAATTTCTATAGCAAAAAATCAAATATTTAGAGTATATCTTACCAAGAATTCTCTACATAGTAAATTAAAATTATTGCAGAATAACACTAAAGAAAACTTTAAAAAATTGAGAAATATGTGTTCATGAATCAGAAGACTTAATATTATTAAGATGTAAATTCTCCTTAAATTTATCTATGGATTCAAAACAACCCCAATCAAATTCCAGAAAGCTGGAACATTTTTTAAATGTTTATTTTATATTTGAGAGAGAGCAAGAAAGAGAGAGCATGAGGGAGGGGCAGAAAGAAGTCAGGATCTGAAGCCAACTTCATCCTCTCAGTGCAGAGCTTGAACTCACAAATGGCAAGATCATGGCCTGAGCCAAAGTCGGAGGCTTAACCAACTGAGCCACCAGGCACCCCCCCACCCCCGTAAGCTTTTTTCTTTTTAGTAGAATTTGAAAAGTGATTCTAAAATATATATGAAAATGCAAAGGTCCTGAAATAACCAACACCATTTTACAAATGAAGAACAAAATTGGAGTAATTATTTTATCTGATTTCAAGACCTATAAAGCTATGGTCTGCTTTGGTGTAAAGATAGATACATAAGCAAGCAATGAAATGTAGTGTTCAGAAATAAACCCATAAGTGAATAACCAATTGATTTTTGACAAAAATTCCAAACCATTAAAAGTGGAATAATTTTTCAACCAATGGTACTGGTGTAATTGGATAGCCATACACACACAGACATCATACCATGTGTAAAAATTAACTTGAATCATTAGTTTAAAATGTGAGTGAAAAAAAACTAAAAATCTTCTAGACACAAACACAGGAGAAAAATCTTTGTGACCCTGAGTTAGGCCAACATTTCTTTAATAGAACACTCACATAATACCAAAGTCAATATAAAACACATAAATTAGATTTCATCAAATTAAAATATTTCCTTCTTTAAAAGACATTTAAGAAAATGAAATGTCAGACCACAGAATGGATGAAAATATTTACAAAACCTATATCCAGAACATACAAAGAGCACTTACAATCTGATAATGAGAGGATAAACAACACAATAAAATTTGGGCAAAATATTTGAACAGACACTTTACTATAGAAGACATATGGCTGGAAAATAAACACATTGTCATTATGGAAATGTAAACTAAACCTACAATGTGATACCAAACCACACCCATTGGAATAGGTAACCTGAAAAAATGTAACCACAGCCAGTGACAACAAATGTGCAGCTATTGGAACTCTCATGATTTGCTGTTGAAAATCCAAAATGCCACAGACACTTTGGAAAACAAATGGATGATTTCTTATGAAATGAAACATATACTTACCATGTTACTCAATAAGTCCACTACTGGATGTTCACCCAGGATAAATGAAGACTTGTATGACAATGTTCCTAGAGACTATATTCTTAATTTCTAGTCAGAATTTAGAACGAAACCCAAATGTCCATCAATTGATGAATAGATAAGCAACTTGTGGTATATCCATGCAATGAAATTCCATTTTGCAATATAATGGAATGGATTATGAATACATGCAGCATGACTGAATATCAAAGACATTCTGTTAACTGCAGGGAGCCATACAAAAGAAGGCTACACTATAATTTCATTTATTTGAAATTTTACAAAAGGTAAAACTTTAGTGATAATAAGCAAATCCATAGTTACCAGGGGGTAGGGGATGGAAAGAGGGTATTAATTGCAAAGGGCAAGAGGCAACATTTGGTATGATAGTAATATTCTGTATCTTCAGGGTATACATTTTTCAAAGATTGTTAAATTGTACACATAGAATTGATATATTTTACTGTGTATAAATTATATCTCAATAAATCTGACACCACCTCAGTGTATGAACTTTGTTTTTGGCAAGGTTGAGTTTGAGGTATCTGTCAGATATCTGAGTTTAGTATGAAACTAGATATAGGAGAAACATCCACACTGAAGTTCCTGACATGTAAGTCATCAGCATAGAGATAAATGAAGGTGGCCATGGATCACATGGTAGAGACTATTTAAAATGAAAAGATAAAAGGTCAAGGATGGGACCTTATGTAATGTTTATAATCAGGAATGGATCATCACCTAATTTGACTGAAGTAATGGTTAGAGCTGATTACTATCAAGTCAATTTAGTCAAATTAGCAATTTTAGAGAGATTAATGATTATTTCACTTTGTCAAAATGCTAACATTGGTGAAATGTGCATTGGCCTATGACTGTAAATGCCTTTCGAAGTTTATGACAAAGGACACAGGTAACTATCTTGAAAGTACAACAATGATCTTTAAGAATGAGGATAAAAGTTCCAGAGCAGATAAAATAATTAAGGATAAATATCAAACAGACAGTAGAGATCTTGTGCTTTCTAGGTCTTATTATTAAAGTTTGGCTACTTCTCATTAATTATTTTTTATAGTCCTTTGCCTTAAAGACAGCAGGCAAATACCAAAGATAAAATATACTAAATGTTGACTAAACCAACCAATCTTCCTTCCTTCCTTCCTTCCTTCCTTCCTTCCTTCCTTCCTTCCTTCCTTCCCTCCCTCCCTCCCTCCCTCTTTTTTCTTTCTTTCTTTCTTTCTTTCTTTCTTTCTTTCTTTCTTTCTTTCTTTCTTTCTCTCTTTCTTCTTTCTTTGTTTTTTTTTTTTTTATGGGGAAGCCAACAACTTAGCATTATTTGTATTCATTTCCTGTGCTAATTCTCTAAATCTATTAAAAGCGAAAAAATTCTAAATCTATTAAAAGTGAAAAATTCTTTTTTTTAAACTTTTAAAATATGTTTTTGAGAGAGACAGAGAGAGACAGAAAAGAGCAGGGAAGGGTCAGAAAAGGAGGAAGACACAGAATCCGAAGCAGGCTCCAGGCTCCAAGCTATCAGCACAGAGCCCTACTTGTCCCCGAACTCTCAAAGTGTGAGGTCATGACCTGAGCCGAAGTCAGATGCTTAACTGACTGAGCCACCCAGGCATGCCTCTACTTTTTTATTTTCATCAGAATGATTGTTTTTTTTCCTCTAGTATCCTAAATATAATATGTATTACCTGATTGTATCAAGAAATGATAGCAGTCTTACTGGAAAATCATACCAAGGGCCTCTTTTCTTACTTCTGAAATACACTATTCTTGCTTAGTGTGCTGTACAGTGCATTTTATTGAACCACTGCATTTCTGGGTGTCTCCTATTTCTGAGCATATTCAGGAAGTTGAAAGAAGAGCTCACCAAACCTAAAGAGATGCCACACACACCACAACTCTTCAGAAAAGTGGCCCTAACAATTCCTTTCCTTCTCAAACTACCATAAATGTGGCAGCGGGTGAAAAGCATTGCTGCACCTGTAGCCATAGTTGATTGAAAGAAGACACTGATGCACACCTGGACAGAAGTTCCAATAGGCCAAGTATGCAGAATAGCTAGAACCTCAGCACCGGTTGGCATCAAATCAGCCAATAGGGAGTGCTCCATGCCAGGCAGCGGCAAATGGTCCAAAACCAGTTATTTGCCAGCGAGGGCAAGAAAACAGGCCACCTGAACTCAAGTTGTTGATTCATGTAGTGAGTTACTTTTTCAGTTCTCTATGAAGTCAGCTGCATATCCTCATGTTGGAAGAGGTAGGAGCAAGCATGACTAATAGATGACTTCTGTATGCATTCAGCGTATCCTCCCAAGAAATATTCATTACCTAGAATAAATTGTGAAAGTCTCCTCCTTAAAGCCCCAAGGAAGCTGACACATGGAGAGAATGACTAAAAACCAAATGCAGCTAAACAAATAACAAAACGTAAAATTCAAAGTGGCGTTACTTATTACTAGGTCTCTTGACACAACAAAACTCTCAGGAGGGTATTTAAATGTTGACATTTTTAGGTTATATCTTCACATGTTAAGACCTGCTATTTTTCTTAAATAGCAATTAATCAAGGTCATAACAGACTCTGCACACAAAAGGAGGTAAAAACCTCTGATTCAATCTAGTTCAATATCAGGGCATATAATAGAAAATTTACAAATATTTTTTATCAAACACATGTGTAACATCTCTAATATACCATCTCTAATATTAATTTTATATAGCACGCTAATCTGGGAAAATAACTGTGCCAAAAACTCCAATAAAACTAGATTAATTTCATTTCTTATTTTTTTAAGTTCAAAAGACAATATTTCTCTGAGAAGTTTAGTTAAGTGGGTAAAGTGAATTTTTCTTATGGTTATACCTTTTCACAAAGCAAAGATTATTTGAGAGTTCTACATAATAGAATGTGTCAAAATTAACAATTCTAAAATGAGATGGGATGGTATAATCAGATAATTATGAAAATTATGACACTGAGGTAATAGCAAGGTAAGTTTTGCAGGATTTATTCAAATATAAAATTTAAGAATAGTATTATTGGGCTTATAAAGTTAGGATTGGCAGGTGGACATTTTATACAAAACTTGCTGTACCCTTAATACTTAGCACTTAATGCTTGCTATAGGCTGAATTATGTCCCTAAAAAATTCATTTGTTGAAGTCCTAACCCCTAATTCGTCAAATGTAACTCTTAAAGAGAGGATTTTTTTTAAAGAGGTAATTAAAGTAAAATGATGTTATTATAGTGGTACCTAAGCCAAATGAATGGTTTCATTATAAGAAGAAATTTGAACACAGAGAGGGAAGATGATGTAATGATGTAGGGAGTAGATAGGATAGCCATTACAAACCAAGTAGAGAGGCCTGCAACGTAAGCCTTCTATAACAGCCCTCAGGAGGACCAACACCTTAATCTTGCACTCTTATCCTCAAGAACTATGAAAAAATAAATACCTGTTATTTAAGCTACCTAGTCTGTGGTACTTTGTCATGGCAACCCTAGCTAAGATAATGCTTTTGTTAAAATTAGCTACAGTATAAAACTGTGTGGAATTTTATAATGAAAAAGAGAAGTAGCCAGTTTAAATTGACTTTTTATTTTTTAATTTAATTTAATTTTTTTTAATTTACATCCAAATTAGTTAGCATATAGTACAACAATGATTTCAGGGGTAGATTCCTTAATGCCTCTTACCTATATAGCCCATCCCCCCTCCCACACCCCTTCCAGTAACCCTCTGTTCTCCATATTTAAGAGTCTTTTATGTTTTGTCCCTCTCCCTGTTTTTATATTATTTTTGCTTCCCTTCCTTTATGTTTCACTGTTTTGTCTCTTAAAGTCCTCATATGAATGAAGTCATATGATATTTATCTTTCTCTGACTAATTTGGCTTAGCATAATACCCCCCAGTTTCATCCATGTAGTTGTAAATGGCAAGTTTTCATTCTTTTTGATTGTCAAGTAATACTCCATTGTATATATATACCACATCTTCTTTATCCATTCATCCATCAATGGACATTTGGGCTCTTTCCATACTTTGGCTATTGTTGGTAGTGCTCCTATAAACATTGGGGTGCATGTGTCCCTTCATAACAGCACACCTGTATCCCATGGATAAATGCCTAGTAGTGCAATTGCTGGGTCATAGGGTAGTTCTATTTTTAGTTTTTTGAGGAACCTCCATACTGTTTTCCAGAGTGGCTGCACCAGCTTGCATTCCCACCAAAAATGCAAAAGAGATCCTCTTTCTCTGCATCCTCGCCAACATCTATTGTTGCCCAAGTTGTTAATGTTAGCCATTCTGACAGATGTAAGGTAGTATCTCATTGTGGTTTTGATTTGAATTTCCCTGATGATGAGTGATACTGAGCATTTTTTCATGTGTCGGTTGGCCATCTGGATGTCTTCTTTGGAGAAGTGTCCATTCATGTCGTTTGTGCATTTCTTCCCTGGATTATTTGTTTTTTGGGTGTTGAGTTGGATAAGTTCTTTATAGATTTTGGATACTAACCCTTTATCTGACATGTCGTTTGAAAATATCTTCTCCCTTTCTGTCAGTTGCCTTTTAGTTTTGGTGATTGTTTCCTTCACTGTGCAGAAGCTTTTTATTTTGATGAGGTCTCAATAGTTCATTTTTGCTTTGGTTTCTCTTGCCTCCGGAGACATGTTGAGTAAGAAATTGCTGCAGCCAAGATCAAAGAGGTTTTTGCCTGCTTTCTCCTCTAGGATTTTGATGGCTTCGTGTCTTACATTTAGGTCTTTCATCCATTTTGAGTTTATTTTCGTGTATGGTGTAAGAAAGTGGCCCAGAAAGAGAAATCAAGGAATTGATCCCATTTACAATTGCACCAAAAACCATAGAATACCTAGGAATAAATCTAACCAAAGAGGTGAAAAATCTATACACTGAAAACCATAGAAATCTTATGAAAGAAATTGAAGAAGACACAAAAAAATGGAAAAAGATTCCATGCTCCTGGATAGGAAGAACAAATATTGTTAAAATGTCAATACTACCCAAAGCAATCTACATATTCAATGCAATCCCTATCAAAATAATACCAGCATTCTTCACAGAGCTAGAACAAATAATCCTAAAATTTGTATGGAACCAGAAAAGACCCCGAATAGCCAAAGCAACCTTGAAAAAGAAAACCAAAGCAGGAGGCATCACAATCCCAGACTTCAAGCTATACTACAAAGTTGTAATCAGCAAGACAGTATGGTACTGGCACAACAACAGACACTCAGATCAATGGAAAAGAACAGAGAACCCAGAAGTGGACCCACAAATGTATGGCCAATTAATCTTTGACAAAGCAGGAAAGAATATCCAATGGAATAAAGACAGTCTCTTCAGTAAGTGGTGCAGGGAAAACTGGACAGCGACATGCAGTTGAATTGACTTTTTAGAGAAAACTTGTTCCCAGCCATAATACCTGGAAGACACATGCAAACATGATAAGCCTAAGAAAATAGTTAATTTGATGTGAAGAATATTCTTGGTACACTTAAGTTTATGGCAATTATATGTTTTAATTTAAAAATTTAAAAATCCAGGGGCGCCTGAGTGGCCCAGTTGGTTAAACGTCTGACTTCTGCTCAGGTCATGATCTTATAGTTCATGAGTTCAAGCCCCATGTTGGTCTCTGTGCTGACAGCTCAGAGCCTGGAGCCTGCTTTGGATTCTGTGTCTCCCTCTCTCCTGCTCATACCCTGTCTCTTTCATTCTCAAAAATAAATAAACACTAGGGGCGCCTGGGTGGCTCAGTCGGTTAAGCGGCCGACTTCGGCTCAGGTCATGATCTCACAGTCCGTGAGTTCGAGTCCTGCGTCGGGCTCTGTGCTGACAGCTCAGATCCTGGAGCCTGTTTCAGATTCTGTGTCTCCCTCTCTCTGACCCTCCCCCGTTCATGCTTTGTCTCTCTCTGTCTCAAAAATAAATAAACGTTAAAGAAAAAAATAAAAAAAAAATAAACACTAAAAATATTTAAAAATTTAAAAATCCACACCTGGTTCTTCTTAGTGCTTTTGAATTATAAGAGATTTTAGTTAGATACTCAAAGTCCTATCTTCAATGTTGCTAATTCACAACACTGAATAAAAGTGAATTGTCTTAAGTAATGTGTTGCCACTTAGTTTCAAATGGCATTTTAACATATGTGAGATTCATTGATTAAGCTTTGAAGGATTTTGTAGCATACTATCTTTATATAGGTTAAGAAAATTAAGTTTATCCATGAGAAAAAGTGAAAAAAATCAGTTCTTATGGTAAACATATTTAAAATCTAATTTTTATATTAATGAAATATGACACATATCATATTGATAAACTTAGTAAACTTTTCATATAAAAGGGGCAGATAGTAAATACTTTATCTTTGGAGACCACATGGCCTCTGTCGCAGCTAATAAACTCTGATGTAAGTGGTGGTATTGTTGTGTGCCAATAAAACTTTATATAAGCAGGTAATGGCTGGATTCAACCTACCGGATGTAGTTGGCCAACTCTATAATACAGGACAGAAAGTTTATAGGAAAGAGGACAAAAGAGAAATAGCTTTTTCTACTGTTGAATTTGATCTTAGGAGAGTTTCTTTTTTACTTTTTGTTTTTAAGTTGGGATTTTCTTTTCCATATTAAATGATCAGAATTTTCCCTATCTAACCTCATTTAAAAATAAAAACAATAAAGTAGATTTCACTGGAATTTCTCTTCAGTGGGATAAATTTATAACACTATTTGTCGAAGACTCAGCAAAGTAGGAAACATCATTTTATATTTTTAAAGAATTTGCAATCTCTCAGAGCATTTTTTTTCATGTGATTTTCTCTAACTATATTATGTGCTCAGAAGGAAAATTATTTAACAAGACCAACTGAATGAGACGTTTGGGTAATATTTATTATGCTTAGTTGTTGGTTATTCAGGACCATGTATCTTTGTAGGATATGCCCACAATACATTTCTAAAAAGTCAAAAGTGATGGTGCTGCATTTTCCTTAAATACTAGTAGTTTTCATACATAGAGTTTGAAGAGGTATAGTATCACATGCACTACTGCAAATTACATTAGTTTTTATTAGCTGTCTCTGTTATCTTTATTGATGGAGAGAGCAGAAAAATACCAAATCACAAATTTTGTACAATCCTCTTGCCCCACTAGAATTCAGGAAAATGGAATGTGGTGAAAAGCCTTTGACTTGAAGTGCCTATCAAGAGTGTAGGAGAAGGGAGGTAGTTGGTGCTCCTGGTGGGTCAGGGAGAAAGGGTTAAAAAAAAGAAAGACTAAGCAGCTGCACCAGAGAAAATGGGAATTTGGGACAAGAGTTATTTAAAGAGGATTTGTAGGATGTCATCCCATATAATGTGATGTAATCCCCTTGCTGTGTCTCTAAGAAAAATGAAATCTTGAAAACCTGTAGAGGAATTTTGAGTTCTCTTTTCATGTTGCAAGAGATGACTTTTGAATTTGGCATTAGCTTGAGAACAGTATAACTCAGTTCTGTTACCTTTGGTTGTTTTCATTGGTGGTGATTTCATTAATGGAAGTTTCTCTAAGTTCTGAATCTCATTGGTCTTAGAGAAGTGTTTGTGCAAATCACTTCTATAATGGGCAAAACTACCAATGATCCAAGGTACTCTAAAAGGGATTACATTTCTTGTTTTTCCCTGTCAGAGAAAGTTGTTAGCTATATTCCACATAATTTGAGGGAGAAAAACACCTGGAACAGATTTTGTGTGCCCTTTTTTATAATGCAAAAGTAAAATAGAAAAGCCTCTGTTCTAAGGGGAAAAAAACTGTAGGAGGACTTTTTCTTTGACTAACAAGACTAGCTCCTTCTGAGGTGTTTCAGAGATCTAATTATAACAAAGTTGGAGGTCTCCTGGAAGCGAAGGATATGATGAGCTCTCAGCCAGTCTTCCCATTATTTATGGTTTCAGGGTACTAGATGGCCCTGGCCAAGGCCTAGCAGAGGGAAGGCAATATTGACTTTCATCTACAATTAATAGGAGGCTAGTCTTGGGATACCTGGTTGGCTCAGTCAGTTAAGCATCCAACTCCCGCTCATGTCATGGTCTCGTGGTTCATGGATTCAGGTGCTAACGTGCTAATGGTGCAAAGCCTGCTTGGGATTCTCTCTCTCTCTTTCTTTCTCTCTGCCCTTCCTCTGCTCTCTCTTTCTCTCTCAAAGTAAATAAATAAACTTTAAAAAATATGGTTGGTTAGTCTTGATCAAAAGGGATAAAGGAGACAGATATTGTAATCTACTGTCACCCAGTTCATGTAGAATGTGTCAATATTTTTAAGTGCAAAAACTTGGTTTCTGTGAGTTATGATATTTAAAGCTCAGGTTTACAATGGCAAGCTCATCTGTCCTCAAGTTTCAATGCAGCCAGTGAACAAGTTCACAGCTGAAATACAGAGTTGTCAGAAATACAAATGCCTTCTCAGTAAAAGAGAGGGAAAACATTGATTTTATTTTTTACACATACTATTAATGATTATTTTTACAAAGATGGTGGAAACAATGTTCTTAGACTCTTGCTTAATTTCAAAGTAAGTTTCAAGAGAGGTGCACGGTGGTCCTTCAGACTCATATTTCCAAAATTATCTTTACAGAGAACAGACACTTAATATGAGTTTGATAAATATATTTCTCTGTGGATTTGTACTATCAGACAGGACTAAACTGTTATAGCTGTCAGTGAAGTCATCTGACCAAATGATTGCTTTAATTGTCTATAAAGGTAAAAACTTCTTTTAAACCTATTTTTTTAAACTTGAGACAAACAAATCGTCTATTTTTTGGAAGGTGCTTAATGGTTTTTAGTATCACATAAGATACTTTAAAATAGATTCATCCTGTGTGTGCCTGTGTTAGTCCAAAGGACACATTCTCTTTTAAAGAATTGGGGAACAGTTTGATACAACAGACATTTATTACAAAACAATTTCTCATAGAACAAGAACATGTAGTTTCATGGTGCATGGCTGCCTGATGATTTCCAGGTTTTAATGGCCCAGGTAAATAAAGGGAAATTTGGCAAAGTCAGAAGAGAAATCAGGTTTATCCTTCAAGTAGGAAAGATAACTGCCCCGAGTATACAGAAGAGGAAGAACCAAAGTACTTCTGGTAACCTGTCTTTTTTTAAAAAGGAAACTTTAGGAAGAAGAAGCCATTAACCACTTAGGGACAGTTTTGGAATATCGATATATGGTATTCAGAAAAATAGGTTCAAAAGCCAACAGCTCTTATCTAGAAAGGCTGAAGGGAACCTAAGAAGGACATTAAGAATTCATTACAGTAAATAACATAAATGGCATATATGCTAAGGATAAAACTTCTCTAACCAAAGGTTGAAAATTCCTGTAATTCTCTGGCTGTTTGACAACTCTAAATGAGTTCTTGTACCTAGAAACACATTCTGTAAATAAGTTATGAAATCCCCTTGTAGTCATTTTGCCATGGTATTAGCATGACATTTGTCACTAATATGATGCAAATATATTGTTTATACACTTAGAATGCCAGTAAATTTGATATGACATTAAAATATGTAGCTGAATGCCGCTGGTGTCACTTCTGGCTCATTTAGACACTGTCTTTGAATAAATAAATAGCTTAGTTGATGGCACCTTTTAATTTTTTTCTTCTACTTGATTTTAATAGATTATTGCCTCTCTCAGTGCTATTTGAAATGTTTTCGTTATTCATTTGCAACATAAATTAACATGTCATTTTTTTCATGAATTTTTGAAAGCAGATAGGATAGTGACAGTACTTGTACAGTGTGCATCTGTATACAGATTTCAAAGCTTTAAATAAGTCATTTGAAGAAGAATGGGCCTATGTGAGCATCTGTCATTGCTATGCAATTATTGTAGCTAAAATTGCAATGTCACCATTAGAAAATGAAACAATGCCAGAGTTGTGGTAAAATAAAATTCTGGAAATAGCAACTGCTGGCTGTCAGCTACTTTGCATATTCTGAGGTTATCATTTGACTTTGAGAGGAAATGTTTTTGTGAGTATTGATTAATATAATTAGCAATAACCTTTTCACACTTACAAAATACACTGACTCCTTTTGTTTTGGACACATAAATAAAATAAAGCTAGTAAAATAAAAAGTAAATATAGTCTTTCAACTGTTGGATGAGAATAGAAGCTTTTATTTGTAAACAATATGATAATTTTACTCTATGTTAGTATTTTATATCTTGATCATCATTGCAATATTTTGAAAATATATTAATTCCTTTATCTTTTAATATTTGTTAATTCTATCATCCTATATTTGTATCAATTACTATTTTACTTGATTAAAGTAAACCTTCATTGTTTATATGTTCTTTTTCTTCAATATTCATTTGTTATTATTATGAAGGATCCCTGACTCTCCCAGGATTCACACAGTAATCAATCTAGAATCATCTAATGTTTTTTATGATTTAATTTGTGTTCATTCTTTTCAATGATTTTAGTAACCACTATAACCTGGACAATTGTACCTAATGATCCTTTCTCCGGAAATGGACTCTATTGCCAGTTCTAGAAAGCAAGGCTTACCCAACTCAACCAATCAGCTTAATATAACTAAATCTGCAAAGACATTTCTCTAAGATGTTCTTCACTGTACAGCATTGTCATACAAGCCTTGTCTGACATGAACTCCCCCATTCTTTCAAGCAGGTTTAAATATATATAAATAACGATATATAATCTTTCTAGTTGTTCTTTTTGATATGCTTGTTCTGAAACAAGCCACTCTGCCATTTGGAAGCCATATTATGCCTTTATAGAAAAAAAAAAAAGTACTGTCTCTTACTAGTGCTTCCATTTTACTTAAAAAATGTATTCCTTTGGAATGTTCAATCCTTCTATTGGAACTTTGTTGTTTATTCCCATATCTTTGCACCTTTCGTGCATATTTTTAAATTTCTTTGACTTCTTCCTGAATCTCTGAGAATTTCTAATTTTTCTCTCTGCTTTACTGAGATGATTTCCTGGAAGTCAGTTCCGCTTCTATTGACAGTATTTGAGTATTTGAGAGGGCTAATTTATTATTATTTTTTTAATTTTAATTTTCTTTAGTCATTTTTAACCTTATTTTTCTCATTGTTTTTACATTTATACTAGTGTTTTCTGTTTGTTAGTTTTTGTTTTTTTAATTTTATATGTTCTCCCCTTTGGATATCTGTTTCAAATAGCCATCAATCAAGTCAATCAATTCTTGTGATTACAAATAGTATTCTAAATATTCATGTTTTTGAACCTTCTATTTAGAGATGATATTTCTCTGAATGTTCACTAAAGAGGTCCAGTTCCCTTTGATCTGGTATCTTATTTCATAAGCTTTGTATTTAATTTTCTCATTTTTCCTTTTTACACATAAACTCTTGACCAATACATAATGAATGGCTATATTACCTTTGGTTTCACACTTTGTTCAATTGGATACTTGCCAAATACATTCTCAGTTGCATAGATTGAGGTTAGTTTGGTGCCCACCATATCCATTCTAATGCCTAGTGTCTGGCAGGAATTCATCTATGATCCAGCAGATATTCATTTAGGCTCTGCTCCACTCTTGGAATAGCATCAACTAACTACCGAGTCTGGTTCTCTTTCATTTTGATACGGAGTATTATATGAAAAATTCAAATCCTATAATTCACTACCTCCAGAGATTTCTTTTCACTTTTCAAATACTGTGTTTTACTTGAGTGCACTATATTTTCTAAATAAAATGTTTATTTGAGGATACTTAATTTCCCAATGAACAACCACTGTGTTTTCTGCTACATATTCTACCTTGGGAATTTCATTCTCTGAATGCAAATTATGTATCTTTGTATTTCTTTCCTCAGCACTCCTTCCCATCTCGATGTTCTTATTATCTTAGATTCTCACTTACATGTTATCTGTTACTAAGCCCAAAATTTATCTGACATTCTCTTAAATTGTAACTTGGATGACCGTATGTCTGTTCTAATTCTCAACTGATGGACATCAATTGAGATGTCCAATGGTCCATCAACTGATGGACATTTGGGCTCTTTCCATAATTTGGCTACTGTTGATAGTGTTAACTCTTCAGATCAGTATTTTTGTATCCTTTGGATAAATACCTAGTAGTGCAATTGCTGGGCCGTAGGGTAGTTCTATTTTTAATTTTTTTTTAGGAACCTCCATACTGTTTTCCTGTGGCTGCACCAGTTTGCATTCCCATCAAGAGTGCTAAAGTGTTCTCCTTTCTCTTCATCCTCTCCAACATCTGCTCTTTCCAGGGTTGTTAATTTTAGCCATCCTGACAGGTGTGAGTTGGTATCTCATTGTGGTTTTGATTTGTATTTCCCTGATGATGATCAGTGTTAAGCATCTTTTCATGTGTCTGTTAGTCATCTGAATGTCTTCTTTGGAGAAGTGTCTATTCATGTCTTCTGCCCATTTCTTCACTGGATTATTTGTTTTTTGGGTGTTGAGTTTGATAAGTTCTTTATCAATTTTGGATACTAGCCTTTTATCCACTGTATGATTTGCAAATATCTTCTCCAATTTCGAGGATTGCCTTTTATTTTGATGATTAATTCTTTTGCTGTTCAGAAGCTTTTTATCTTCATGTGGTCCCAATAGTTCATTTTTGCTTTTGTTTCCCTTGCCTCCGGAGACCTGTCAAATAAGAAGTGCTATAGCCAAGGTCAAAGAGGTTGCTGCCTGCGTTATCCTCTAGGATTTTGATGGTTTCCTGTCTCACATATAGGTCTTTCATCAGTTTTGAATTTATTTTTGTATATGGTGTAAGAGAGTGGTCCAGTTTTACTCTTCTGCATGTTGCTGTCCAGTTTTTGAAAACACCATTTGTTGAAGAGACTGTCTTTTTTTTACATTGGATATTGTTTCCTGCTTTATTGAAGATGAGCTAACCATGTAGTTGTGGGGCCATTTCTGGGTTCTTTATTCTGCTCCGTTGATCTGTGTGTCTGTTTCTGTGCCAGTACCATACTGTTATGATGATTACAGCTTTGTGATACAGCTTGAAGTCTGAAGTTGTGATGCCTCCCACTTTGCTTTTCTTTTCCAATATTACTTTGGCTATTTGGGGTATTTTCTGGTTCCATACAGATTTTAGAATTATTTGTTCTAGTTCAGTGAAAACTGCTGGCATTATTTTAATAGGGATTGCACTGAGTGTGTAGATTGCTTTGGGTGGTGTAGACATTTTAACAATATTTGTTCTTCCAATTCATGAGCACGGAATGTTTTCCCATTTCTTTGTTTCTTCTTCCATTTCTTTCATGAGCTTTCTATAGTTTTAGAGTACAGATCCTTTACCTCTTTGCTTGGGTTTATTTTTAGGTATTTTATGGTTTTTGATAAAACTATAAATGGGATAGATTCCTAGATTTCTATTTCTGCTGCTTCATTATTGGTATATAGAAATGCAACTGATTTCTGTACATTGATTTTATTTCCTGTGACTTTGCTGAATTCATGTACCAGTTTTAGCAGTATTTTGGTGAAGTCTTTCAGTTTTTCCACATAGAATATCATGTTGTCTGTGAAGAGTGTAAGTTTGGCTTCTTCCTTGCTGATGTGGGTGCCTTTTATTTATTTTTGTTGTCTCATTGCTGAGGCTAGGACTTCCAATACTATGTTGAACAACAGTGGTGAGAGTGTTCCCTGTTGTGTTCCTGAATTTAGGGGAAAATCTCTCTCCCGATTAGGGATGATATTAGCTGTGGGTTTTTTATATGGTCTTTCGGATGTTAAGGTATTTTCCTTCTACCCCTACTTTCTTGAGTGTTTTTCCCAAGAAAAAATGCTGTAGTTTGTCAATTGCTTTTTTTTTGCATTTATTGAAAAACTCATATGGTTATTATCCTTTCGTCTATTAATGTGGCGTATCACATTGATTGATTTGTAGATATTGAATCATCCCTACAGCCCAGGAGTAAATCCCACTGTACTGTTTTGGATTGGATTCGCTAGTATCTTGTTGAGAATTTTTGCATCTATGGTTATCAGGGTTATTTGTCTGTAATTCTTTTTTTTTTAGTGGTGTCTTTGGTTTTGGAATCAAAGTAATGTTAGTCTCATTCTATGCGTATGGGAGATTTCCTTCCATTACTATTTTTTGGAACAGTTTCAAAAGAATAGGTATTAATTCCTTTTTTAAATGTTTGGTAGAATTCTCCTGGGAAGCATTATGTCCCTGGACTCTTGTTTGTTGGGGATTTTTTTATTACTGATTCAACTTCTTTACTGGTTATCCATCTGTTCAAATTTTCTATTTCTTCCTGTCTCAGTTTTGGTAGTTTATATGTTCCTAGGAATTTATCCATTTCTTCCAGATTGCCCAATTTTTTGGCATATAGTTGCTCATAATATTCTCTCATAATTGTTTGTATTTCTGGGGTGTTGGCTGTGATCTTCTTGTCTTTCATTGTGATTTTATTTAGTTGGGTCCTTTGTCTTTTCTTTTTGATAAGTCTGGCTAGGGAGTTTATGAATTTTGTTAATTCTTTCAAAGAACCAGCTCCCAGTTTCATTGATCTGTTCTACTGGTTTTTTTTTTCTTTTCAATATCATTTATTTCTGCTCTAATCTATTATTTCTCTTCTGATGGTTTTAGGTTTTATTTGTTGTTGTTTTTCCAGCTCCTTTTGGTGTAAGGCTAGGTTGTTTATTTGAGACTTTTCTTCTTTTTTGAGTAAGACCTGTATTTCTATATACTTCCCTCTTATGACTGCCTTTGGTGAAACTTAAAGATTGGAACTGTCGTGTTTTCAATTTCTTTGACTTCCATGTATTTTTAAAAATTTCTTCTTTAATTTCCTTGTTAACCTATTCATTTGTTAGTAAGATGTTCTTTAACCTCCATGTATTTGTGGACTTTCCAAACTTTTTCTTGTGGTTGATCCTAAGTTTCTTAGCAATGTGGTCTAAAAATAGGCATGGTATGAACTCAATCTTTTTGTAATTGTTGAGGTCTTGGTCATTACTTACAGTGTTAACTTATTGTTTATTCTGGACTCAATTTTATTTATTTCTGATTTTTCTTTGTTATTTCCTTCTTCCACTAAATTTCAGTTAAATGTCTTCTTTTTCTAGTTCCTTGTGGTGTAATGTTAAGTTGTTTATTTGTACTTTTTTCTTAATACAAGCATTTATAGCATAAATTTCATTCCTCCATCTTTTGATGCATCCCATAGGTTTTGGAGTATTGTGTTTTCTTTTTCTTTTGTTTGGAAACATATTTAAAAACCCTTTTTAATATTTATTTATTTTTGAATGAGACAGAGACTGAGTGCGAGCTGGGGAAGGGCAGAGACAGAGGGAGACACAGAATCTGAAGCAGGCTCCAGGCTCTGAGCCGTCAGCACAGCGCCCGATGCTGGACTCAAACTCACAAACTGCTTGATTGTGACCTGAGCCAAAGTTGGCTGCTTAACCGACTGAGCCACCTAGGTGCCCTGTTTTGAGACATATTTTGATTTGCCACTTGGTTTCTTATTTGGCCCATTGCCTGTGCAGTAGTGTGTTGCTTAATATTTGCATACTAAATATTTAATATTTAAAAACATTTTAAAAATACATAAATATATTTGAGCAATGAGTATCCAGGTTCTATAAACTAATGCTCATCTTGAATCTTGAGCCAGTATTTAAACCATCTTCATCATTTGAAATAGAGAAGTTATTTTATACAGTCCATACATAAATGTGGGATTTGTTTTAAATGACGCATGCCATCCCACCTACAGATTTGATTAAGTACTAAGAAATGGGCTACTTTCAAATTTCTAATGGGAAAATTCTCAAAATATTTGTTTCTTGTCAAGGGATAAACGAGAAAGGTTCAGGGAATTATTTCAGAGCTTTTCAGTGTTCCATGATGATAAACTTCCAGGAGAAATCCTCAGTGACTTTTACTTTTCAGCCTTTATCCAGTGCTATATCTCAAGAATCTGTATCAATCTTTAAAGTAAAAGCAGTAGTTTTATGCAGAGGAATGATTCAGTCATTCAGATATTACTTATTTGATAACCTTGACGATAAAGAACACAGTCAAGTAATAAGGAGACAATTATTTTTAAATGTCAAAAGTAACTCAACACATAGTTTATTATTGAGCCAGAGTCATTTGTACATAAATTAAAAGTTAGTTAATGTTTGTAAACAATTGTATCCAGCTTGAACATATGATATACCAGCTCCCGCATGTCCTTAATAAAACTTTAGAAGGTGTCTACAGAGAGGATATTGTTAGAGAGAGGCAAATCAGCTATATCAAGAAGAGATCTGAAAGTGAAGAAAGACTAAAGTGTTAAAGAACAGAGAGAAGACAGTGCCATATTGTAACAGCAATAAAATCATCCTTTTTTCCTGACCCTATTGTCTATTTTAGCTTGGATTTTTTGAATGTATAATTGGCATATAACATCATATTAGTTTCAGATGTATAACATGGTATGATATTTGTGTACTATTATTGTTGACTATAGTCATGGTGTACATTACATCCTTGTGACATATTTATTTTGTGACTGAGAGTTTGTACCTCTTAATATATCTATTAAGTCCATCTGGTTTCATATGTCACTTAAAGCCCATGTTTCCTTATAGATTTTATGCCTGCATGATCTATCCAATGGCTAAGTGGGCTATTAAAGTCCCCTACTACTATTGTTGCTGTCAATTTCTTCCTTTAGGTCTGTTGATACTTGTTTTACATATGTAGGTACTCCTATGCTGTGTGCATAAATATATATAAATGTTATATCTTTTTTGTTGAATTGACCTTTTTATAATTATGTAATACCCATCTTTGTCTTTTATTACAGTCTGTTGAAAGTCTGTTTTGTTACATTTATGTATAGCTACCCCAGCTATCTTTTGGTTTCTATTTGCATGAAACATCTTTTTCTATCCCTTCATTTTCACTATGTGTGTGTATTAGATCTGAAGTGGATCTCTTTTAGGAGCATAGAGATGGTTCTTGTTGTTTTTTCTCCATTTGGCTACACTATGTCTTTTGATTAGAGAATTTTATCTGTTTATATTTAAAGTAATTAAAGATAAGTATGTGCTTATTGCCATTTTGTCAAATTTTTTTCTGGCTCTTTTCTCTATGTTCCTTTCTTCTTCTCTAGCTCCCTTCTCTTGTGGTTTGATGCCTTACTTTAGTGTTATACTTATATTACATTATCATTATCTTTTGTGTATCTACTATAGGCTTTTGATTTTAGGTTACCATGAGGCTTACATATATCAGCCTATGTATATACATTTATTTTACATTTATAGAAAATTATGTTTGAATGCATTATAAAAATCTACATTTTTTACTCTCCTCCCACATTATATGTTTTTGATGTCACATTTTACATCTTTTGATTTTGTATCCTTTATTTAATTATTGTAGTCATAGTCATTTTTACTACTTTAACCTTCATGCTAGCTTTATAAATGATTATTCCTCTTCTTTTACTATATATTTGTCTTCTTTACCAGTAAGATTTTTACTTTAATGTGTTTTCTTGTTACTTATATTAATGTCTTTTCTTTTTATCATAAAGAAGTCCCTTTAATATTTTTTGTAAGGACAGTTTAGTGGTGGTGAACTCCTTAAGTTTTTGCTTGTCTGGAAAACCTTATCTCCCCTTCAATTCTGAATGATAACCTTGCTGAGTAGTGTATTCTTAGTTGCTGGGTTGCTCATATAGGGCCATAGGAGAGTGCAGGGGCAGGGCAAGCTGTATTTGCAGGGGAGGGGGAGAGTGCAAAAATGGCTCCTGTCAGTGCTGGCACTAGCAAGGTAGAAGGAAATTGCAAACATGGTGCCTGCCAGCACATGTCATTGGAAAGAGTTCCAACAGACCCTTGCCCCTCTGGTAGATGCTTTAACATTAGCCAGTGAATGTTATGTATTTTTTCATGTATGGTCTAGGAGTTTTTCAATTTGTTGCTTTTGCTCTAAGTCTAAGGAGAAGTGAGTCTGCTGTATGTAAGCCCTTTAACAGAGAAGTCTGAATTTCCTATAGCCCTTTGGGTTATAAACAACACTGGGCATAAACAACACTGGTTCTCAAAGCCAGACATTTTGGGGGTTCATCTCCCTGGAGCAAGTAACAAGGTGCCTGATGTGAGGCTCAAACCCCTCACCCCTTAGGGATACACTCTGTATTTCTGAGATTGAGCTGTTTGTGGGTTGCTGCATGAGTGTGGGGTTTTTGACAGACTATGTCTCTGCCCTCCGACCAGTCTTAGTGTGGTCTTTCTATCTTTTGTTGTGGAGGAACTATTCAGTGAGTTTTCAGGTCTTTTTCGGAGAGATTGTTCTACATGTAGCTATAGATATGGTGTGTCTGTGGGAAAGGTGAATTCAGATTCTTCCTACACGACCATCTTGAACCATTTCCCTAACTCAGATCTGGTTTTTCTCTCTCTTCCTGATATCTTTACTGATATATCAACTATCTACCCTTATACTATCTTAACTATCCATTGAGGTCTGTTTTTCTGAGATCAAAAATATCCAGATTGTTGCTATATTCAATGACTTTTTCCAGCTCTATTGTCTTCAGTGTTTCAGATGCATTTCAAACAGAAGGTCAATTCTGTCTTTCCTTACCTTCTGTAGCATGTTAAAATCCTGCTGCTCTGACCTGTCTCACTTTTCTCTTGTTTTGATTTCAACAATCTCTCTTTCTCTTTTTTTTTTTCCTCGCATAGCCATCCTCCTACTATTTTTAGCTATTGCTTACAACATAGATCAGTCTCTTCCTATTGTTTATTTTCTTTTCCTCTTCCCTTGGGAATTTTACCTATTCTTCTGGCTTCAACCATTAATGTGGATTAATGATAATTCCTAAACAGGAAATGTAGTGACTGAAGAAGAATGAATGGGCACAAATGTGAAGGTTTTCATTGAAAGAAATCAGGCAACCAGTATTTGATTTATTCTGCTGTTGAGCTTAGTGTAGAATGAGTATAAGCTGTTAGGTTTTATATATGTTTGTTTTTTTCTTTTTCTTTAAAGAAAAGCTTTCTGCCTTTTAAGTAGCTTGTCATAAGCATAGGAAATATATTAATATCATAGTACTGAAAGAATTATAATGAAAGGAGTTCAAGTGGTGAAGTGTATTGATATTTTTCATTTGAAGCTCAAAATTTGTTTTTACTTTTACCTTATAGGTTATATAAAAAGTCCTAAATACCCTTTAAAATATCACTCACAAGGGGATTTTTGAAGGGACTTTTTCACTTAGAATCATAGTATTCCATTTATGGTATTTTGAGAAACCTCTTTGGGCTTAAATTTGATTGGATTTTGGCCCAGGATTTACTTTCCATCTTTTTAAGGATGGCAAATTATTAATATGTTGTTTGGAAAGCTTTGAGAAAAGCTGACTTCCTCTGATATTGTCCATTTTTTAGGTGGTAATATGCCCTAAGAACATGAGTCATGTAATTTTCAATGAGAAAAGTAATTTTGGTAGGTATGAGGAGGTACTATATCGTTCATGCCTTTCATGATTTACTACATAGTTATAAGACAAATTCTTATTAGAACAAAAGAAAGAGATGAAAACCTCCCTTCTTTTTTTGTATCATTTGAGCGGCCAATGAGGTGTTTTGTTTTTGTTGTTGTTCTATCTTTGGATAATAAATATGATAAGCTCCTTTTAAAGATTTGCTATGCTCCTCCATATTTGAATTTATTCTTTGCTGACAATGTATGTGACACTAAACTTACCATCCCAAAAATGAGTACATAATTTTCTTTTGTACTCCAAAAAAGAGCAACACACTAAACATATTTTAAAAATTTCACAAGAAATCTCAAGAAACTTTAGACTGGCTTTGGCATTATTCCTGTCCTGGTGGCTAGGACCTCAGGCATCAGTCAGGAAGATAGGAAGAGGCAAGAGGCAAAATGTGCCAGCTATTTAGCACCATTTTAAAAAATATATTTTCTCAGAAACCTAAATGCTTTTATATCACTGATAAGAATCTAGTGATTCTTATCACTATATATATGTATATATATAACTACATATATTGGGTAAATGTCTATTGGATAGACAACTAGAAGTCTATTTAACAACCCTGAACACTTACCTCAGGGCCATATTTGCTTGAATTTTCTATTCATGTCTTACCAGGTGGATGTTAAAGTTCTTACCTTACAGATGAGGAAGCAGAGGTTTAGATGGGCTAAGTAATTTGCCTGCAGTCACACGGGTAGCTTGGGGTAGAACTAGGAATTGAACTTACTTCTACTTTACACAGTTCCTGTCTCAAACACTATACCTCATTGTTTCTGAGCTGGTGATCCTAGTCTCATGGCTTTATTTCAGAAAACCAACAGTAGATTCCAAAGATGAATTAATTCTTCTGAAAGACATACAGGAAACCTAGGCTGGTGTACAAATACAGTAACCTTTTAAAAAATTCATAGGTTCAAGATGCAAAGACTTATGAATCTGCTTGCTTTGCTGTTTCTTGATTTATTAAGGAGACAGGGCACCATGATTTGGTCTAAAACTAGGAAAAGCATTTAAAGACAAAAAAGAGCCTCTCTATGAAGTGAAATTTTAAATATTATAATTATGATAGTTACATTTACAAATCTGATTAGCTTTGTTAGAAAAAAATCTGGATCAATTGGTGAATAATTAGAGTACCAGATACTGTTGGTAGATTAACCCCAAAACAGTTTTCAACCCCCTCCTTCTTTTCTTCCCTCTACTATAAGGGCTGGAAAGGCTACATACTTGCTCTTATTGTCTCCACACTATAAGTGGTGAAGTGATACATTTCTGGTTAATGGCATATAAAAAAAGTCTCTTGGGGAGGTTTCTGAGAATTTTTCCATTTCCTGTTTAAGGGAACAGATATAGCAGACACATTTCTTCCTCCTTCCTGCCTGGATTTAGACCCAGTGATGAGCAACAGCAGTCATTTTCAACCATAGATACTCAGAGATACTGGCTTTGATATCATTGAGTTGCTGAATCAATTCCTAGTTACAGATTTCTTATTTTCTTTATCTACTCTTAGTTTATGTTATCTTTTACTTCACCTGAAAGTAGTACCAACTAATATAATTAGTCATTGCCTTTCAACAAAGGTATACACCAATTAGCAGATTGGTTTATTTAAAAAAATGAACAAAAATATTGTGTGTATTGGCTTAGTATAGAGATATAAAAATTCATGTAAGCTTTCTTGGACCTATAAGGTAAATAAATTGCATGTTGAATTTAGATAGCCACAAAAGAATTACAAGAATGGCCTACTGCCAAATGTTTGTTTTGTTAGCCAGGATTTCCTTGAGAGGCAAAACAAACAAGATATTAACAGAAACTGGATTGCCTTCATAACATGTTACCAGCTCTTGGCTGTCCAAAATTGGATAAAGTGGTTGTCTTAGTCAGTTCAGGCTGCTATAACAAAATACTGCAGACTAGATGGCTTAACAAGAAAAATTTATTTCTTACTATTTTGGAGAGTGGCCAAGATAAAAGTGCTGGCCAATTCGGTTTCTATCGAGAGGTTTGCATTTGGTCTTTTTGCTGTATCTTCACACGAGAGAGAGAGAGAGAAAGAGAGAGAGAGTTTGTGTTAGTTCTGGTGTCTCTTTCTCTTTTTATAAGGGTGCTAGTCTCAGCATAAGGGCTCCACCCATATGACATCTTTATTCCCAAAGCCCTCACATCCTAATGCCGTCATAGTGGAGAGGAGAGTTTCAAAATATGAATTTTGGGAGAACACAAATATTCGGTCCATAGCACCAATCTTATGTACACAAAACATTAACAGAGGTTCCCAGCTCAACTCACCTTGAAAAAGTCCAATTCACTCTCTTTGCATTAGAGGCCTAAAAGTAATGATGCTCCATCATTTTGCTTCCCCCGTCCCTCTATTTTGAATCCGGGTTACGTGGGTGATAGTATTTTTAATATAACTTCCTCTGGCTCAGAATTTTCTTTGTCCATACCAAAAAAAAAAAAAAAAAAAAAAAAAAAGAAGAAGAATTAGCAGAAAGCAAAGAATACACTTTAATCTTTATGTATTGTTTTTTTCTTGCTGGAACAATCTTTTAGTTCTTTCTCCATTTCCATTTGTTTGAGAACTTTGGGTCATATCTAAATTTATTTTCAGCTCTAAAATTATGATATATATAAATAAGTGGAGGTACCTTTTAGTTTACAAGCTTAATTGTTCATTTACACTGTGTTTGTTCTCATTTTCTGTCTTATGTAGTTCATGAGAACTGTGAATGAGAATTTAGCATTTAGAAATTAAATTTAGAATTTAGACTTTACATTGATGTAGGTGAGAGAATCAAGAGATTTGGATACAGACAGAGGAGATAGTACAGATGGTGAATGTGATGTTTAGGAGACAACATTGAAACACCTTGGTAAAGTAATTTCTTTGGTGATAGCGGTGGATAGAGAGTGGGAGTAATTTAGGACAGTTCCAATTTTTCACTTTTGCCTGATGGTGGATGGCCTTGGTACTGTCTTACCTAGATTTGAGTAGATTTGGCTCAATGAGTCAATTTGTGGACATACTGATTTTGAAGTATTTGTGAGGTAGAGAGTATTTATCAGGTAGAGATTTCCAGCAAGGAATTTTTATGCATTTAAGTTAATAATGTAGAAAGAAAAAAACTAAATTACATATCTCAATTTGAGATTTAGAGCAAAAAAGATTATTGACAAAGCCATAGGTATAGATGAGTCCATACAGAACTAGTATGTAGGTTCAGAAGTAGAAAAGGAGTGTGCTTGTTAAGGATTTTGACTAATTTAATCATTTAAGAGGCTGATGCAGAAAGGAACCTCCCTTAACCTCCAAAATAAGAGAGCAAAGAGTCATATAATGAAAGTCAAGGAGGGGTAGGTTTTTTTAATAGTACAATAGTATTATCTATATTTATTATGCTTAGGTTTTTTTATAGTACAATATTATTATCTATATTTATTATGCTGTGAATTAGATCTCTGTGGATTATTAACTACTCCTTACAAGTTTTTGTCCTTAAACAGCATCCCTTTCTGACTCCTCATCCCATCCCCTGGTAACCACCATTCTATTCTGTTTTTTATAGGTTTAACATTTTTAGGTAACACATATAAGTGATATCATGCAGTACTTGCCTTTCTCTGATATTTCACTTAGCATAATGTGTTCAAGGGCATCCATGTTGTCACAAATGGGAAGGTATCTTCCTTTCTCATCACTGAATAGTATTCCATTGTGTGTGTGTATCACAGCTTTTTCATCCATTCATCCATTCATCCATTAATGGGCATTTGGGTTGTTTCCATATCTTGGCTATTATGAATAAGTCTGCAATAAACACAAGAGTGCATATATCTCATCAAAATCCTGTTTTTAGTTCTTTGGGGGTATCTACCCAGAAATGGAATTGCTGGATTGTATAGTAGGTAATGTAAAAAAAAAATTTTAAGGCACATTCATACATTTTTCATGCTGGTTGAACAAATTTACATTCCCACCAACAATGCATAGAGTTCTATTTGAGGTGGATTTATTTAAAGAGAAAGAGGCCAAAAATATCAAATCCTACCAAATATTCATAAAAGATTAATAATGCCAACCGAATTTCTTCATTAGAAGAACATTGTTTCATATAGCTGGTGGCAGAGTTAAATAGAAAATGTAGGGGTGCCTGGGTGGCTCAGTCGGTTGAGCTCCGACTTCAGTTCAGGTCACGATCTCGCGGTCCGTGAGTTCGAGCCCCCCCGTCGGGCTCTGGGCTGATGTCTCAGAGCCTGGAGCCTGCTTCCGATTCTGTGTCTCCCTCTCTCTCTGCCCCTCCCCCGTTCATGCTCTGTCTCTCTCTGTCTCAAAAATAAATAAAACGTTAAAAAAAAAAAAAGAAAATGTAGAAGAACTAATAGCTAGAGAGGGGCATAGAGATGGAGGAAATGTTTACATTTTTAATTTATTTAAAAAATTTTTAATGTAGTATGTTATTCTTTAAGACACAGAGAGAGACAGAGTGTGAGCAGGGGAGGGACAGAGACAGAGGGAGACATAGAATCTGAAGAAGGCTCCAGGCTCTGAGCTGTCAGCAAAGAGCCCATTGCATGGCTCAAACCCACTAACATAAGATCACAACCTGAGCCAAAGTTGGACACTCAACCGAATGAGCCACCTAGGCCCCCTACATTTTTAATTTAAAGCGTTATGATAAACATGTATCTTGAGAAGAGCATGTATCTTTGAGAAGGAGACATTGAAAATGCAAAAGACGAGTGCCTGAGTGACTCAGTCGGTTAAGCATCCAACTTCAGCTCAGGTCATGATCTCACAGTTCATGGGATCGAGCCCTGCATCAGGCTCTGTGCTGACAGCTCAGAGCCTGGAGCCTAGTTCAAATTCTGTGTTTCCCTCTCTCTCTGCCTCTCCCCCACTCACACTGTCTCTTTCTCTGTCTGTCAAAAATGAATAAATGTTAAAAAAAATAAAAATTTAAAAAAAGAAAATGCAAGAGAGAATGGGAGTAAAAAATGGAAAATACCTGAAGAGGCAAAATTGATTGTGTGTGTTATGTGTGGGTAGCAAGGAGAAAGGACTGTAGTAAGAATTTGCAGTGCACTTGTTATGCCATGATTAAGAAGTTGAGTTATATCCTGCATGTCATAGGGAGATAATGAATATTTTTAGTTAAAAGATCAAAGACATTTTATTTATATTTTTAAAAGATTATTTTAGCTAACAGTGGGGAAAATTAATGAGAGAAAAAGTGAGACTTGGACCAAGAACAACTGAGGAAAATAAGGCAAATGGAGATGGACAGAGAAAACAACTGTAGAAACATTAATTTGGGAAGAAAAGGAGTGTGTAGTAATCCGTTAGGATATGGGGATAAAGAGCAAAGTTGATGGAAGACTTGAGAAAGATTTGAAGTTCCTAATTGAGGCATCTAGTAAAAGCATGATAAAATAAGCTAGCAGGAGTTTGAATTGTGAGTTCCATTTTAAATGTTCTTTTTTTTTTTAACTTTTTTTTAAATTTTATTTTTTTATTTTTTAAAATTTACATCCAATTAGTTAGCATATAGTGCAACAATGATTTCAGGAGTGGATTCTTTAATGCCCCTTATCCATTTAGCCCATCCCCCCTCCCATAACCCCTCCAGTAACCCTCAGTTTGTTCTCCGTATTTATGAGTCTCTTGTTTTGTCCCCCTTCCTGTTTTTATATAATTTTTTCCCCTTCCCTTATGTTCATCTGTTTTGTCTTTTAAAGTCCTCATATGATTGAAGTCATATGATTATTGTCTTTCTCTAATGGACTAATATCACTTAGCATAATACCCTCCAGTTCTATCCACATAGTTGCAAATGGCAAGATTTCATTCTTTTTGATTGCCGAGTAATACTCTATTGTGTATTTGTATGTGTATATATATATATGTGTGTGTATATATATATATATATATATACGCATATATATATACACACGTGTATATATGTATATATATATATATACACACACACGTGTATATATGTATATACATATATACACACATATACACACACATAAATACATACATACCACATCTTCTTTATCCATTCATTCATCAATGGACATTTGGGCTCTTTCCATACTTTGGCTATTGTCCATAGTGCTGCTATAAACATTGGGGTGCATGTGTCCCTTTGTAATAGCCCACCTGTATCCCATGGATAAATGGCTAGTAGTGCAATTGCTGGGTTGTAGGGTAGTTCTATTTTTAGTTTTTTGAGGAATCTCCATACTGTTTTCCAGAGTGGCTGCACCAGCTTGCATTCCCACCAAAAATGCAAAAGAGATCCTCTTTCTCCGCATCCTCACCAACATTTGTTGTTGCCCAAGTTGTTAATGTTAGCCATTCTGACAGGTGTAAGGTAGTATCTCACTGTGGTTTTGATTTGATTTTCCCTGACGATGAGTGATGTTGAGCATTTCTTCATGTGTCTGTTTGCCATCTGGAGGTCTTCTTTGGAGAAGTGTCTATTCATATCTTTTGCCTATTTCTTCACTATATTATTTGTTTTTTGGGTGTTGAGTTTGATAAGTACATCATAGATTTTGGATACTAACCCTTTATCTGATAGGTCATTTGCAAATATCTTCTCCCATTCTGTCGGTTGCCTTTTAGTTTTGCTGATTGTTTCCTTCACTGTGCAGAAGCTTTTTAATTTTGATGAGGTCTTAATAGATCATTTTTGCTTTTGTTTCCCTTGCCTCCAGAGATGTGTTGAGTAAGAAGTTGCTGAGGCCAAGGTCAAAGAGGTATTTGCCTGTTTTCTTCTCAAGAATTTTTGATGACTTCCTCTCTTACATTTAGGTCTTTCATCCATTTTGAGTTTATTTTTGTGTATGGTGTAAGAAAGTGGTCCAAGTCCATTCTTCTGCATGTCCCTGTCCAGTTTTCCCAGCACCACTTGCTGAAGAGACTTTTTATTTCATTGGATATTCTTTCCTGCTTTGTCATAGATTAGTTGGCCATACGTTTGTGGGTCCATTTCTGGGTTCTCTATTCTGTTCCATTGATCTGAGTGTCAGTTCTTGTGCCAGTACCATACTGTCTTGATGATTACAGCTTTGTAGTATAGCTTGAAGTCTGGGATTGGGATGCCTCCTGCTTTGGTTTTCTTTTTCAAGGTTGCTTTGGCTATTTGGGGTCTTTTCTGGTTCCATACAAATTTTAGGATAGTCTATTCTAGCTCTATGAAGAATGCTGGTGTTATTTTGATAGGGATTGCATTGAATGTGTAGATTGCCTTGGGTAGTGTTGACATTTTAACATTATTTGTTCTTCCTATCCAGGAGCATGGAATCTTTTTCCATTTTTTTGTGTCTTCTTCAATTTCTTTCATAAGCTTTCTATAGTTTTCAGTGTATAGATTTTTCACCTCTTTGGTTAGATTTATTCCTAGGTATTTTATGGTTTTTCCTGCAACTATAAATGGGATCAATTCCTTGATTTCTCTTTCTGTCACTTCATTGTTGGTGTATAGGAATGCAAGCGATTTCTGTGCATTGATTTTATATCCTGCCACTTTGCTGAACTCATGAATCCATTCTAGCAGTTTTTTGGTGGAATCTTTTTGGTTTTCCATATAGAGTATCACGTCATCTGCAAAGAGTGAAAGCTTGACCTCCTCCTGGCCGATTTGGATGCTTTTATTTCTTTGTGTTTTCTGATTGCAGAGGCTAAGACTTCCAATACTATGTGGCATAACAGTGGCGAGAGTGGATATCCTTGTCATGTTCTTGACCTTAAGGGGAAGGCTCTCAGTTTTTCCCCATTGAGGATGATATTAGCATTGGGTCATTCATATATGGCTTTTAGGATCTCAAGGTATGCTCCTTCTATCCCTACTTTCTTGAGGGTGTTTATCAAGAAAGGATGTTGTATTTTGTCAAATGCTTTCTCTGCATCTATTGAGAGGATTATATGGTTCTTGTCCTTACTTTTATTGATGTGATGAATCACGTTAATTGTTCTGTGGATATTGAACCAGCCCTGCATCCCAGGTATAAATCCTGCCTGGTCGTGGTGAATAATTTTTTTAATGTATTGTTGGATCTGGTTGGCTGATATCTTGTTGAGCATTTTTGCATCCATGTTCATCAGGGAAATTGGTCTATATTTCTCATTTTTAATGTGGTCTCTGTCTGGTTTTGGAATCAAGGTAATGCTGGATTCATAGAAAGAGTTTGGAAGTTTTCCTTTCATTTTTACTTTTTGGAACAATTTCAAGAGAATAGGTGTTAATTCTTCCTTAACTGTTTGGTAGAATTCCCCTGGAAAGCCATCTGGCCCTGGACTCTTTTTCTTTGGCAGATTTTTTTATTACTAATTCGATTTCCTTACTGGTTATGTGTCTGTTCAAAGTTTCCATTTCTTCCTGTTTCAGTTTTGGTAGTGTATATGTTTCTAGGAATTTTTCCATTTCTTCCAGATTACCCATTTTACTGGCATATAATTGCTCATAATATTCTATTATTATTTTTATTTCTGTTGTGTTGGTTGTGATCTCTCCTCTTTCATTCCTGATTGTATTTATTTGGGTCCTTTCCTTTTTCTTTTTGATCAAACTGGCTAGTGGTTTATCAATTTTGTTAATTCTTTCAAAGAACCAGCTTCTGGTTTCATTGATCTGTTCTGTTTTTGTTTTTGTTTTTGTTTTTGTTTTTGTTTTTTTTGGTTTTGATAGCATTAATTTCTGCTCTAATCTTGATTATTTCCTGTCTTCTGCTGGTTTTGGGTTTCATTTGCTGTTCTTTATCCAGCTCCTTAAGGCATAAGGTTAGGTTGTGTATCTGAGATCTTTCTTCCTTCTTTAGGAAGGTCTGGATTGCTATATACTTTCCTCTTATGACCGCCTTTGCTGCATCCCAGAGGTTTTGGGTTCTGGTATTATCATTTTCATTGACTCATATACTTTTCAATTTCCTCTTTAACTGCTTGTTTAGCCCATTCATTCTTTAGTAGGTTGTTCTTCAGTATCCAAGTATTTGTTACCTTTCCGATTTTTTCTTGTGGTTAATTTTGAGTTTCAAGCGTTGTGGTCTGAAAATATGCACGGTATGATCTCAATCTTTTTGTACTTACTTCGGGCTTATTTGTGTCCCAGTATATGGTCTATTCTGGAGAACGTTCTATGTGCACTGGAGAAGAATGTGTATTCTGCTGCTTTAGGATGAAGTGTTCTGAATATATATTTTAAGTCCATCTGGTCCAGTGTGTTATTCATAGCCATTGTTTCCTTGTTGATTTTTGGATTAGATGATCTGTCCATTGCTGTGAGTGGGGTGTTGAGTCTCCTACTATTATGGTATTACTATCAACAAGTTTCTTTATTCTTGTGATTAACTGATATATATTTGGGGGTTTCACATTTGGTGCATAAATGTTTACAATTGTTAGGTCTTCTTGGTGGATAGACCCCTTGATTATGACATAATGCCCTCTGCATCTCTTGATACAGTCTTTATTTTAAAGTCTGGATTGTCTGATATAAGTATTGCTATTCTGGCTTTCTTTTGTTGACCATTAGCATGATAGATGGTTCTCCATCCCCTTATTTTCAATCTGAAGGTGTCTTTAGGTCTAAAGTGGGTCTCTTGTAAACAGCATATAGATGGATCTTGTTTTCTTATCCATTCTGTTACCCTATGTCTTTTGATTGGAGCACTGAGTCCATTGACGTTTAGAGTGAGTACTGAAAGATATGAATTTATTGCCATTATGATGCTTGTAGAGTTGGAGTTTCTGGTGGTGTTCTCTGGTCCTTTCTAGTCTTTGTTGGTTTTGATATATATATATATATATATATATATATATATATATATATATATATATATATATATATATATTTATTCATCTTTTCTCCCCTCAAAGAGTCCCCCTTAAAATTTCTTGCAGGGCTGATTTAGTGGTCACAAACTCCTTTAATTTTTGTCTTGGAAACTTTTTATCTCTCCTTCTATTTTGAATGACAGCCTTGCTGGATAAAGATTTCTTGGCTGCATATTTTTCTGATTCAGCACACTGAATGTATCCTGACACTCCTTTCTGGGCTGCCACGTTTCTGTGGATAGGTCTGCTGCAAAACTGATCTGTTTTCCCTTGTAGGTTAGGGACCTTTTTTTTCCCCTTGCTGCTTTCATGATTCTCTCCTTGCCTGAGTATTTTGTGAATTTGACTATGATATGCCTTGTTGATGGTTAGTTTTTGTTGAATCTAATGGGGGTCCTATGTGCTTCCTGGATTTTGATGTCTGTGTCTTTCCCCAGGTTAGGAAAGTTTTCTGATATGATTTGCTCACATAACCCTTCTACCCTTATTTCTCTCTCTTCCTCTTTTGGGACTCCTATGATTCTGATGTTCCTCTTTAATGAGTCACTGATTTCTCTAATTCTTAAATCGTGCTCTTTTGTCTTAAGCTCCCTCTTTTTTTTCTGCTTCATTATTCTCTATAAGTTTGTCCTCTATGTCGCTGTTTCTCTGTTCTGCCTTGTCCATCCTTGCCACCGCTGCATCCATCCGTGATTGCAGCTCAGTTATAGCACTTTTAATTTCATTCTGGCTGTTTTTTACGTCTTTTATCTCCACAGAAAGGGATTCTAATCTACTTTTACTCCAGCTACTATTCTTATTGTCATGATTCTAAGTTTTGGTTCAGACATCTTGCTTGTATCTGTGTTGGTTAAGTCCCTGGCTGTCAGTTCTTCGTGCTCTTTCTTTTGGGGTGAATTCCTTCATTTTGTCATTTTGAAGGGAGAAAAGGAATTAATGAGGTAAAAAAGTTGAAATTAAAATAAACTTAAAATTAAAAAAAATTAAAATTACAAATTAAACACACACACACACAAATTGAATAGATGATGCTAGATCCTAGGTGTGTTTTGGTCTGGGTGTTGAAAGTGGTTTGACAGATTAGGGAAAAAAAGGGGGCGGTGAAGAAAAAAAAAGAAATCGTTTGAGAATTTGAAAAAATGAATACACTGACATAGAATAAAATGAGATGATAGGGGTAAAATAGAATTTGAAAATATATACACAAAAGTAAAGAATATAGTAGAAAAAAATTAAAGAAAAATACTTTTAATAAAAATTAAAAATAAAAATGAATTTTTTTCTTTTTCTGTATTTAAGAAAAAAGAAAAGTAATGAAAAAGATAAAATAAAGAAATCGTTTGAAAATTTGAAAAGTGAATACACTGTAGTAGACTAAAATAAAATGACAGAAGTAAAATAGAATTTGAAATAAATTACAGAAAAGCAAGAAATATAGAAATAAAAATTAAATAAAAATATTTTTAATATAAATTGAAAGTAAAAATGAAGTTTTACTCTTTCTGCATTCAATAAAAAGAAAAGAAATGAAAAAGAGAAAAAAATAAAAAGAAAGAAAAAGGAAATTGTTTGAAAATTTGAAAAGGTGAATACACTGAAGTAGACTAAAATAAAATGATGGAAGTAAAATAGAATTTGAAAAAATTTACACAAAATTAAAAAATATAGTAATAAAAATTAAGGAAAATATTTTTAATAAAAATTGAAATAAAAATGCATTTTTTCTCATTCTGTATTCAAGAAAAAGAATTATAAAAGAGGGAAAAAAAAGAAATTGAATAGATGAACCTAGTAACAGATTGAAGTAGGACTGAAATTGCTTTGTTTTCCCCTAGAAGTCACTCTATGTAGCTCTTTATAGTCCATAACTAAGTCAGCCGGGAGACTTGTGTTCTTGGAGAATGAAGTTGGCCCAGTTGGGCGGGCTCAGTGTAACAGCTCTGCTCTCCACGAGATGGCACTGCTAGCCTACTGGGTGGATTGTTGTGGAGCTCGTAGGTGCCTATGTGCATGCGCAAGAGTGGTGAAAATGGCACCACCCAGCTACCCAGTCTGTTCTCCCAGATCAGCAATCGCGCACCCGTCCCCTGTCTTCAGCTCTTGTCCACTCCGCACTTTTTCACTCTCTGTGACCAGGCCCCAGGCAGTACCTCTCTCCAGAGTTTTGTCTCAGATGTAGCTGTTTTCCCCGGCCCCTTACATCTGAAAGACTCTGGCTTTGACCCATTCTGCCCTTCTGCAAGAGGGTTTCACCGAGCAGTGGTTGAATGAGCAATGGCCGAATGTCGGCTGCACCCAGGAATGCCCGCTGGACCCTGCTGCTGCCGGTGTCCTGAGACCCCGGCCAGGTCTCAGCCTGCCCCAGAAAAAGTTCACGAGACAGTGTAGCAGCAGCTTTTCAGGGATTGTGGAAAATCACAACACATATCTGGCACCAGGCTTCACTCTTAAGGACCTTGCCTCAGCCCCAGGGAATATGGCCACCTTCTGGGGTCTGCTGGGACCAGGTGGCTTCACCAGTATCTACCAAATGTCCTTCCAGCAGTGGAACCGCTTTTCTCCATGGCCTGAGAACCTCCTGGACCCCACTCTGTTCCTGGGGATTCCCCCTTCTCACCAGAGCACTGCCAGGTATCAAGCTGTGGAGTTGCAGCCTTTGCACTCCCCTTGTCTTAATGGAATTCAAATCCTCTCCTTTCTCCTTTCTCCCTTTTTAGTTTAGTCCCTGCAGCTGCTTCCAATTTTCCACTTTCTCTCCAGCTGTTTTTGGGAAGGTTGCTCTTCCTGTATTCTCCCTCCCTCCCCAGTCTCCTTTCTCTCTTTGCCCGCAAAAGCAATTCCCTACCTTTCACGGCTTCTTGCTCCCCAAATTCACTTCTCCGTGCTGCATACCTGATGAATCCTGTGGTTCAGGTAGTGCAGATTGTTGTGTTAATCTTGCAGTCAGTTTTCTATGTGTGTAGGATGGCTTAGTGTTGGTCTGGTTGTATTTCATGGACGTGAGAAACACAAAAAACTTCCATGCTGTTCTGCCATCTTGGCTTCTCCCCCCCCCCCCATTTTAGATATTCTTAATTTTGGCTGCCTTTGGAAAATCCAAGTGGAAAAATATCATTTAGGTAGTTGGAAAAGTGGGATGGGAAGGCAGATGGACAACCAAGCTAGGATGCAGGGCTTTCTGAGGCATTTGTGATATGAATGATAGTTGAAAGCACAAGAAGAGAGGAATTTGTCTGGTAAGAATAGCTACACAGAGAGAAGATAAGGGCCTTGCATGGAACTCTGGGGCACACTAACATTAAGAGGCAAATAGTAAAAGGGAAATCAGTCAAAATGATGAAAATAATACACAGAAGGTTAAAAACTGAACCAGAAGAGAATAGAATCATAAAAAATCACATCTAATCAAATTGTGTTCAAATGTTGGAGCAAGATCAAGTTATAATTTAAAAATTCCCATTGAGGGGTGCCTGGGTGGCTCAATTGGTTAAGTTTCCGACTTCAGCTCAGGTCATGATCTCGTGGTCCATGAGTTTGAGCCCCACATCGGGCTCTGTACTGACAGCTCAGAGCCTGGAGCCCCTGTTTCATATTCTGTGTCTCCCTCTCTCTCTGGCCCTCCCCTGTTCATGCTCTGTCTCTCTCTGTCTCAAAAATAAATACACATTAAAAAAAATTAAAAAATAAAAAAAACGCCCATTGAACTTGCCACTAAAGACAATTTGTAATTTGAAGTGAAGACTTTTTAGTTGAATGGTGAAGGAAAACACCAGATTACAGGAGGCTAAGGAGTTCATGTCAGTTGAGGAAATGCAAATGGAATGCAAACCACTCTCTTAAGACTTTGGTTAATGAAGAGAATGGAGGACACAGAAACAGGAGTTACTTTCTTCTTGCCTGATGTCATATTTCAGGAGAGTTTTCAATAACTGTGGAAGTCTATGTTTACTGTTTTCTATTACAGTAGCTTATGCATCAATATCAGCATCAATGGTATTGCATATTTATGCTTTCTTCTTAGGATCTATCTTTTAAGAATTTAATGCTATGGCATTACAGATGTTAGTGCGATAATGATCATCTAGTCAAATGAAGGAACAAGCCAAATCCTATAGATGCTATATCTTAAGACGTATTCTAGTTTGTTAGTAGTAGATATTTCTAACTTTCTTCAGGGCTTTCTTTATATTCCCATAGATAACTTGATTTGTTCACCCTAAACAAGATTGAGTATTTTAATAAAGTCTTGACTAGTGGTAAGTACATTGTGATGATAACATTTAAGAAATACCAGTTTTACCATGGAAAAGGATGAGTGTCCTGTAATTATGTGTTTTCATCAATATCTTATTATTTCTTGTTATTGCTTGCTTTGATCTGCATCTTATTATTTCTACGTTATTAGTGACTATTTTCAAGTTTTCTTTAAATGGGTCATTATTTAAGTTTTAAAATTTTATTTCTAGCTACAGACTGGGAAATCTTTTCCTTTAACACATATTCTTGAATACTTCGCTGCAGATTTCATCCTTGGTCATAAACCTAACTCTTCCTAACTCAGTTGTATCTTGAACTATCTGATACCCATATTGGAGTCTCTTTAAATGCTATAAGGTCATCAAAGTCAAAATATTATGCTATTCCTTTTTCATAGAAGTGTTATTTGCATATTAGTTTTATATTACTACTTGAAAACTGGTGATGTCTTTAAATGAGATTAAAATCAGCTAAGTTGCACCTATTAATTTTTTTAGATGTGGCCTATACATATATGTACATACTATTACTTACCTATGACATATTCTATCAATTACATATGAAATGTATACTCTATATGAAAATGCAGATATTCATATGGCAAAAAGCATAGTAGTTACATATCAATAATATAACATAAATATCTTATATCCACTTAATTAACATGTAAACATAAGTGGAAGACCAAGGGGTTAATTTATTTCATCATGCCTTCCTGAATTACATGAAAATGAGCCACAATACAATTCCATTTCAGTGCTAAAATCCTTTGATCTGAGCTGTTAATATCAAACAGGACAATTTTTGAACAAGGACAAAACAGGGTTAATTTCAAAGATACATATGTGTATATAAAGAACACAAATCCCAGGTAAAAGGTGAGAAGAGTCTAGAAGCCATTTTACACAGCTTGGTTGGTTTTGACAGTTGAGTCTGAACAACCTTTGAAGGTATATGAAGCCACATCAAAGGCTGACCATGGAAACATGGGGTTGTGGGGAAGCAAGGCAGGGAATTGGTTAGGCCACTATATTTCCTACTGAAATCTTTTCAGCTGGAAATTTGTTTCTGTTACATATTGAGCTTATCCATTGGTATACATTACTGGAAGAATTTTACAATTTAAAAGTGTTTGAAAGCCATGGATGCAACCTCTTCCCCTTCACTGATAGAGATTAAGGTACCTTTTCATGGTTACACAAGTGAGTTACAGAGCCAAGCATGTAGAGTACAGGTCTGGTAACAAAAATTGCTGTGCTCTTCCCCCCCCCCCCAATAAAAACTATGTTATGTATATAGAACTGCTGATGTTTTTCATGTGTTTTCCTTGGAATATGAACAAAGTCCATGGAGACTCAGGATACTCATTCCGGAGACTCAGTCAAAATAGACTCAGGATTGTAGTTTGAAAGGGATTTTTGAAATTAAGTCCAAGGTCCTTCATCAGGCAAGAATCCTTCCTATAACATCAGAAAAGGGGGACACACACAGCTTATATTAATTTGTTCAGGACAGGGACACTGGTAACTCCTTAACATATTTCATTCCTGGGCAGTTCTTAATAGTAGAAAATACTTTCTGATATTAGTTAAACCCTCATACCCATAACATCAACCTATTGATCTTCATCTTTCTCTTTAAAATAGTAAAATAATAAATCTCAACCATTTCTTATGTAGTGGTTTGGGTTGGTCATTTACATGAATGTATAAATGTGCTCATGAGTTGGCATTCTGATAGTTTCTTTGCCCAGATTTTGGTTGTGGGAGATGAGACTCCTCTAGAAAGGGCTGCAAGAGAAGCCGTATCTTCATGGTAGATCCCTCAGGTGGAACTGGTTGATAATGATGGGTGGCAATGTAATAATGCTGAGGAGGAGAGTTAACTATTTCTGAAGACTTGCTGTGTTCTAAGTTTCCTACCTGTTTTCACTCATTAACCTCCACAATACCCTGTGAGTGAGTACTATTGTTATGCTAATTTATAGATCAAAAGTGAAGTTGCCCAGATTCACAGAACTAGTAAATGATAGAGTATGGATTTGGAAACAGAAAGACTAATAATAAAAATGTTTGGAGAGTCTGGAGGGCATTCTCAGAAGGGTTGAAGGTGGAGAGGAGCAATGGGAAAAGGCAAGGAGTTGGCAGAGCAGTAAGATAGTGATTAGAGATGTGAAGAGCAGAGTCACCTTGTTATGAAGAGAACTTGTAGTCAGAGCCTGCTGCTTCTAGGGTGCAGAGAGAAGAGGAACACTGTTTTTACCAGGGGCTCTTGGTGTGTTATATTGTTCCTCTTTATTGACAATGAAATGTGGCTTCCAAACATTTCTCCTTTGGAATAAGGTCTAAGAAATGGTTCTTACTCATTTTGGATCATGGACCCTTGTTGAATAGGATGAAAACTTTACAATTTATGGAGGGAGAAAAGTCTCATAGGCATAACTACAGATAGAAAATATTTATTTTCTACCAGTGCAGGACAACTGAGGAAGGCATATGATTTTGGAAGGGCCCTATAGGGAAGTAGGAACTGGATGATACTTTCCAGGGATCTTTATGGCACAAAGAGAGACCTATGTGATAAACATACATCTGGAGAAGTCAAAATGTATGGATATTAACCGCAAGAGCAAAGAAGGATGCACATGAAATCCAGGAAATCTTATGAGCTGCTGCTTCATGACTTCACAAATGATAGTACATCCATAACAGTCGTAATATGTTTGATGTAATTGGAAGGTATTTCTCGTGGAGGCAAGTGAGAAGAGCACAGCTTCACTTCTGGCCCAAAGGTTGGTCAGCACAAAGTAGGCTGCACTGATTCCAGATCAAACAGAAAGAAGCATGGGAAAGGCACATACAGGGTGACGGGACTTGTCAGTGCCCCAGGCCCTGAATTTGGAGTTTGGGTATAAATTCCCTGGCTTCTAAGGTCACAGAAGATCCAACATTGATGTTACATACATGTACTGGCAAGACTTTTCCCCTATCACTTCAAGGGCTTATTGGACTCTCTGAAGCAATCCACAAACTTTAGTTCTTGAACTGCAAAAATGTTTTTCTAATATGAAGCAGGCTTCAAATGCCAAAAATGTGATCCTAATCAATCACCAGCTGCCTACCTACTGTATGGGAATCTGAGGATATCTGTGAGTTTCCATTTGTGTGTTTCTGTTTTTCCTCATGCATCACTGAAGATTGAACAAGTTCATTATTGAAATGACCACCTATGTTGACTCAGGGCACTGATAGTGTCTTAAGTGTTATGTCAGTTCTCTGCTTTTACTTTTCTGTTCCCTTTGGCATGGTACATGCACTAGCAGCATTCCGAGTCAGAATGTTCTGTGGAAAGTTTGAAAGTAAGGCTGCCTTTTCTGTCCAAAGGAATACAAAGCCCCAGCACACACGACTGAGTTCAGGTTTCTCCATGGTACTAGGGGGATGTTATTTCATAGGCCTTTGTCTGCCTGATTTTGCTGAAGAAGTGAAGATCCTCAGGAGTAACTCAGTGATATCACTTACTTCAACTGGCTTGAAGATACAATGGCTTCCAAGACATTTTGAACTTGTCAGAAGTTAAGCCTACATATATTTTCTTTTTTTCCGGCCAAAGAACTAGGACATTCTTACTAGAAAGGACTAGAGATCAAATTAGGTAGACATTTGTATACTATCTTCAGCAAACATCAAATGTCCTTCTCATATTTCTATCTTTTACGGGGCAAATGATCCAAAGGTCAAACAAGGCAAAGGACCTAAATTAAGAAGATTTGGAAGGAACTGGGTGGGTCTTAATTATATATTGAGATCCAGGCACTTGGAATATAAAAGTGAATATGATACTCTTATTTCCCTCACAAGGTTCACATTGCAGCTATGAACATAAGTACAAAGATGCAAGCATGTTGAAATGGAAAAAAAATATGCCACTTATTAAAAAATGACATTTCTTTGCACTGTATAATTTACCTAACTATCCATACATGGACTTAAAGGATAGTTAACACAATACACTCTTTGTTAGCCAATAAGCCTGGCAAAACCCCAAACTCCTGAATTCACTTGGCTTTCTCCCTCTAATTTCAGCTTGGTTGTGAAATTTCTGATATCACCCCAGTGATGTGAGTTGAGAACTGAAAAGCATCAGTTAGTCTGGAAGTACCCAACTGTGGTAGACAGAATTCTAAAATGATCCCCAGTAACCCATGCCCTTGCATACTTCCCTTCTCTTTAGTGTGCATAGAACCTGTGAATATAATGAGGTTCTGCTCTCATGATTATGTTACATTACATAGCAAATGTGAAGGGATTTTTGCAGATAAAATTAGGTTCATAATCAGTGGATTTTGACTTAATCAAAAGAGATATTATACTGGGTGGGTCTGACCTAACGAGATGAGTCCTTTAAAAGAGGGTCTGGAGCACTCCTTGAGCTCAGAGAGATTCTTCTGCTGGTCATGAAAAAGAAACTGACATGTAGTAAGAAGACGTCATTCTATTAAACATTCCATAACCATGTGTATGCCCTCTCCCAGGTTGTAGGACACAAACATGAATAAGACACAGCATTTGCTTTTTTTTTTAAAGAGAGCTATTTATTTTGTTTGAGAGAGAGCACATGCATGAGCACAGATGCTCTGGGGAGGGGCAGAGAGAGAGGGAGAGAGAGAATCCCAAGCAGTCTCCATGCCCCATGCAGAGGCCCGATGTGGGACTAGATCCTATGACTGTGAGATCATGACCTGAGCCAAAATCAATAGTTTGATGCTCAACTGACTGAGCCCCTAGAATTTGCTTTTAAATAGGTCTCCTAATATTATGAGAGAGGAAATGCACACCCTTGCAATAATAGAATAAATGGAAATTGAAAAATTTGCAGAAGATAATAGTTGAACCAAAGCTCATGGACTACTCTCTTCTCCCTAGATACAAAGTCTGTCCCAAGAGAAGTCTGCTGGCATGTAAGCTGAATCCTGAGGATATGTAGGACTTGCCTAGTGGATGAAGAGCAGGGGGAGGGAAGAGCATTACTATTAGAGGTAAAGGAATAGCCAAGAACAGAGGTAACAGAGTGCTTACAGGGAACAGAAAGAATGAGGCTGAAAAACAGGTAAGACCATTGAACAAACAGTTCTTTATGTTGTACCAAGAATTTTATACTGTATTGTATAGGGAATGGAATTATTATTATTTTAATATTTTTTTGTTTTGTTTTGGAGAGAGACAGTGCAAGTGGGAGAGGGGCAGAGAGAGAGGGAGACACAGAACCTGAGGAAGGCTCCAGGCTCTGAGCTGTCAGCGCAGAGCCAGATCTGGAGCTTGAATACACAAACCATGAGATCATGACATGAGCTGAAGCTGGACCCTTAACTGCCTGAGACACCCAGGTGCCCTAGCAGTGGAATTATAAGATTTGTACTTTTTAATAATATTCTGAATAAAAATGGAAAATGGTTGGGAGTGAAAAAGGAAGAGTGAAGTAAGGAGATGAGCTATTAGATTGTCCCAATTGTCCAAGCAAGCAAAAAAGAAAAAAAATATATTTGATCTAAGAGAGCACCTGTACCACTGGAAAAGGGTCAGATGTGGAGAGGAAGATTTAGGAGTCATTAGCATTTCCATCTAGTAAATGCTCTGGGTATAGATTAAATCACTGTGGGTGAACATATAAAATAAGGACAGAGGGGCGTGAGAAACAAATCCTAGAGTGTATCAACATTTAAAGGGAAGGTGGTGTAAAAGTAGCTGAATATGTAAACCAATATCAACCATCAGAAACATGGGGCAGTTGTAAGAGTCAGGTGAAAGCCAAAAAAGAGAGAACTTCAGAATGGGAGAAATGATAAACTTTGGCATATGCTTCAGAGAGTTTGATTAAGCCAGCAACTAAAAGATACCCACTGATTTTGAGTTCAGGGGAATAATTGGCATTTTAAGTTTTGCTTCTGGCCTCCCCTTCTCCTTTGCAACATAAGTACTCAGATTTTGTTTCAGGGCAACTTGACCTTGACTTCTTCACTACTAGTTTGTGTGCATTGGGTAAAGCTGACTCTACCCCAGCAGTGGGGTAGAGTGACCTAAACCAAGCCAACAACAAATTCTAGCTTCCTGGTCATAGAGATTGGCTTAGGGAAGACCTGTAGCACAAGTTAGGCTAACCAGAGCCAAGAGGATAAAATTTCCTGGACTCTTTTTCTTTTTTTTTCTTTCTTTTTTTTTTTTTACCATAAGCTTAAAAGATATTTCATCTTCTGGGTCAGTGTGAATCAGAGTAGACTGAAGCAGCTTCTGCCATTTTGTGACCATGTTCATCCTGAAAATGGAACCAGTACTGAGGAAGTGACTTGAGAAATAGGGGGAAGCCACAATCTAGCTTGAAACTAAATTCAACCCTGTATTGTTCAGCTACAGGATCTGAAATATTCCATTTGAACCTGTGAAGCAGGCCAGGAGTGTTGGTTCGCTGTAGTGCACCTTTAATGTGCTGATTTCAAATTTCTCTAAGGAAAACAAATTTCTTTTATACATTCATTCAAGAAACATGTATTGAGACCACTCTTTGCCTTATGCTTTTCTAGGCACTAAAGATAGGGGACTTAGCAGTAAATAAGCAGTGCAATGTCTTTATCCACTAGAATATAGATTTTAATGGGAGATACAGAAATCAATGTAACTAAACACATACACACCTAAGTGTAATTCAAATAATAATTCTGGGAAAAAAGTTAAGAATAAAAAGAGTGGGGGCGCCTGGGTGGCTCAGTCGGTTAAGCGTCTGACTTCAGCTCAGGTCATGATCTCATGGTCCGTGAGTTCGAGCCCCACATCAGGCTCTGTGCTGACAGCTCAAAGGCTGGAGCCTGCTTCAGATTCTGTGTCTCCCTCTCTCTCTCTGACCCTCCCCTGTCTCTCTCTGTCTCAAAAATAAAAACGTTGAAAAAAATTTTAAAAAAGGATAAAAAGAGTGATTTTGTGTACATATTTGAGATAGATAAGATAGGGAGTTTAGGGGAGTGAATTTCTTCATATCACATCAGTGAATGGGAACATTTTACTGAAAAAAAAAAACCAACTAAAGGGTTGAAATTCATTCAACAATCCCTTGATCTTCAGAGAAGAGTTTGTTTGTTTGTTTGCTTTTTTTTCCTTCCCTCTTTCCTCTTCCATACTCCCAGGGAAACAAAGTCCATCAGTACTACTTTTGAGTATCTCAGGCCCAAGTAAAAAAAAGATTTATATAATATGAATTGCATCTGGAGCAATACCATTTAATGGAATTGGTTGAGGCCATTCTGGGTCCTACACCCTTAAATGGTTAATATAATATTAATCTCTGAAAAGATGGCCTGAAAGCGACAGACTTTAGAATGAGATGCTCTGTGAAAGGTGATTATTCAATCACAGGCTACAGTTGTTGCTTTTGAATATGTTTCTTTAAAGCTGAGCTAGAGGATGGCTGGCCATAGGCTTACAGGGAAAGGGCGGTCTTGGCAAGGAAACAGACCCTAAGCTGTGTCCTTTTCATCTGTCTTTAAAATTAAAGTGAGGTTCAGCAGATACCTTGAGGAAAGATATTAAATTGCAGATTTTGCAGTTTTGTTGTGCCTGCAGTTTCCCAGTGTTGCTAGTGAGAAGCTGAGAAGGCCCTTAAAAGCCTTTGTGCTTGGCACCTGCAGAAATCTAATTTCTGATGAATAGGGCCCTAATTGGGTCAATTATTCTATTATACTACACAAGAGTACTTCAAACTGCTGCTTCAGTAAAGAGAGAGCTTTAGTCTCCCCACTGGTGTTCTCCAATTTGAACAGAACTCAGATTCCTACATTTAACTTCTCCTTTCCAAGTGTCAATTTGTCCTTCCAATCTCACTTTGTCGTATGTGAGTCAACTCTGAATAGAAGTGAAACCATTTTTTCACCTTCTCAGAACATGGGTAAGGTTGCCAAAAAGGTTTTCTGACTTCTTTAAACATTGTTTCTCATACATTTGCAAATATATGAGGCAACTCCTTCAGAGCAGCTTAGTCAAAGGGAAAATTTTGTTTTTGATTAATTGTTATTATCTTTGGAGGAGAAAGAACAGAGGAGTCTGCATTTTGTTTGTGGATTATATTACATTTTTGTACATTTGTAAGGCTTTGTTTTCGACTTTATTCCCTTATTATTTCAAAGGATTGCACCAGTTACTTTTCCATAACCACATGTAACATGTGACTTAGAAAGGAAAACCATGTTTGGTAGCCTACACATGATGACACTTACAGACTCATTATTTTAGTGAGATTTATTTCTTAGACATTTCCTTTATGCTAAATGTTCTACTTTGTAACTTAAAAAAGAAGCTTTTCTAATTAGAATGAATACTTTCACTTGAGAGTTGATCTGTAGTTCAGACTTGACTTGGGAGAATGTAAAATTATGCCACTACTAACTGTATATTAAAAGCCTTGCTGTGTGATAACTTAAAGCCTGTGAAGAAGCTTTTGCTTTGGTATGGGTAAAACAGAAAGGGCATCGTCTTAACTTTTTGTAAGAATCCAAGGATACTTGCGTCACTTCAAAACATTGAATTCAATAATGTACTTAATGAGATGTTCTGTAAGAAACTCTAAGCTTAGTGTCTGGCACATATTAAATATCCTTAAAATTGATTTTTTAAGAAGTTTTCTTGAGCTGTGCAAGGTAGTGATGTTGGCAGTGAAAAAATGAGCAAAGCATAGTCTTTATTTTCAAGTGGTGTGTAGTCTAAAAGGGAGATGAAAAACTGCGTGCTTGATTGAAATATAATATATTCTGTAATAAGTGTCATCAGAGAGTTACAAAGTACTATGAAAACTTAAAAGCGTGTGCACGTGTGTGTGTGTGTGTGTGTGTGTGTGTGTGTGTGTGTTTCCACTGTGTAGTATCCTGGCTTACTCATTTTATGATTTTTGAGTAGATGCACGCATGTCTGGAGTTACAGATACCAGTTGTGTAACTTTCCTAAGGTATATGTTGATACTTCCCACACACTACACTGCAATTGATTTGTCTCTGTCTGCTCTGGAAACTATCCATCTAGTAAGAAACATGCTTTGATTGATTTTATGGTGAGTTAGAAGGAGGAGGACTTAGTACGCCACTTTTTCTGGTTTCTTTCAAGAGGAGCAGGAAAGAAGTTATATGTTTACTATTTTGTAGGAATTCTCCATGGATTAATTTCTCTCATAATATCATTTTGGTTAACTCTTTTTCTTCCTCAAAGAAATTTTGGAAGTTGAAAGTTCCTATTTTAAAGCCTTTTACATTTGTCTTCATTAAAATTTGGCATTTTCTCATAAACATATTGACCTCTTTATTCCTCAGGTAGAACAATATTTTAAATGTGTTTTGTCTTTTTCTCCCTTATCACATATGTATCTTTGCTATGTCCTTTATTATTTAATTTTGCAACTCCTATAAACTTTCAGTATTTCGGAGGAATTCCATTACCTAATTGGTCATAAGTTTAAAAGGGACATTTGGCAAATACTTGTCATATCTCCCATCAACATAAATGGTATGGGTTGTTTATGGCAACAGTGTGTTATCATATATTAAGTATTCTACATGAATTACCTCCATCCTTAGGGATCTTTTAAAGAGGTATTAAAATCCCCATTTTAAAGATGAAACTGAGGCCCAGATGGATGAGCCTGTTTAAATTCCTATAGTTAATACATACATTCTAAGCCCAATCTTGTATTTTTCACCATTCTGCTCAGTTCCAGTTCCTAAGTTACTCCCTAATATTATAACTGCTTGTGGAGGGGCGCCTGGGTGGCTCAGTTGGTTAAGCGTCCGACTTCGGCTCAGGTCATGATCTCACGGTCCATGAGTTTGAACCCCGCGTCGGGCTCTGTGCTGACGGCTCAGAGCCTGGAGCCTGTTTCAGATTCTGTGTCTCCCTCTCTCTCTGACCCTCCCCTGTTCATGCTCTGTCTCCCTCTGTCTCTCTCTGTCTCAAAAATAAATAAACATTAAAAAAAATTTATAACTGCTTGTGGAATCGCATAGTTTCAGAAAGTTGGAAATGCTGTGCTAGCAATGTCCCTTTGAATATTCATTCCCACAAACTTAGCAGCAGCGGCCTAAAGATTAACTTTCCCCCACCATTTTTAAAGCTCAACATTCAATGTTGTTCTCCAAGTAAGTGGAACAGATAAGGGTTTGATCATTAAGCATGTTGCTTTGAAGATATAAAGAGGAAGAATAACTCCTTTGGGCAAAGAACCTTCTACCACAGTTCTAGATGTAGCTAAGCAGATTAAGTCAAACACACTATAGATCTAGACTTCTACTGAACACTTCAAATGAGATCCTCACTCAATCATCTCTGCTGTCTTAAGGCTGTCAGTCAGTCAATAGTGATGTGTGAGAAGAAATAGACTCTCCCTTCAGAGAGGTCTTAATCTGTTAAGTGAGGCCAGACATGCCCACAAGTAGTTATGAGACAAGATGTAAAAGATGACTTAAGAAGCAAATAAGGTTGATATGAACTATGACAGGCAAGAAAAAGAATCACAGATGAGGTATCCCCTAGTTTTTTTAACTATAAATGCCATGATGGTAGGGTGCCCCAGCAATCAACATAGCACCTGGCATATAGGACATGCACTATATAAAATTAGTTCTGGTAACTAATTTCAACCCATTCTGTGTGCCCATAATGTCTAGGAAAGTTAGGAGGGATAAGCTCCTAGTCAGTAATTTGTGCACAGTGTCCAGTCAGCTGCAAAATGGATCCTTCCCTACTCTGCCAAGTCCCCAGTAGACATGTAGAGTATGTCTCAGATAAGCATCCCTGAGACTCCTTCACACTCCAGGATCTCTTCCTGTTTTTCCCTCAGATCTTCTTGTCTTTTCTGTTCTCTCTCTCTAGTACCCTTCTCTATATTGAAAGGACAGGGCATCAAATACTTTGGCCAGGCCCTTATCTTAAGGGAGTCTTAAAACTTTCCAGTTCTCAGAATGAAGCATCATAAAAGGTCAATAAAATTTTCTCTTGCTTATTACTGATCACCTTTCAAAACATAATTCAAATGTGCTATTATGGGAATAAAGCCTTTGTTATTGTTTTATTTATGTTAGTAAGATCTCCCCACTGGGGGAAAAGAAATAAAAGGTTTGGGGGGATATTGTGGCATGGACAGTGAGGGAGGGGGCAGGAGGAGGAAACCCTTCCTGATCCTCTTGAATGAGAGAGCAGTGGTAGAGGATTCCTTGGCAGAGTAGGAGGGAAGAGATTCTTGGTGATTTATAGCATGTTGGGCATGTTTGGTGAAGGGCATTATTATTCTACTGGAATCTAGGGTACTCATAGTAATGCACCAGAGTTGACAGAAAGAAAAGCATCTCCCTTTCCGTCTGCAGTAGAAGCCTTGATGTCCTGCACCAAATCTGCTCTATCCAACTCTGAGTTCGCCCGGCTGCTGCAGAAGACAGTTTTGAAAGGAGGTGACAGCTTTTATTTCTGGCACCTTCTGCCCAGAAGCTTTGTCAGGGGGTATAGGAGTTTCTTCAACTAGATAGCCAGAAACTGGCTGGGGGAGGGAGTCATATAATTCTGAGGTCAACTCTCACCCAATACAATACAGAATTTGATGGCTAATGCTTCATATTCAACCAGTGGTGAAATAATTCTAAGGGTGGTTTATATGATTTCTTAGTGTCCTTAGAGGTTTGAACCCTATAGCATGATCATAAACACATCCTTTATTTCCTCTTTTCCCATTCTGGCTTTAACTCCCTGTGCCTCACTTGTGTTTTCTGCAACTAAATTCTTCCTTAGGGTCTGCTTTGGGAGAGACCTAAACTAAGATGCCCTCCTAAAACTTATCTCTATATTCACCAAGCTTTCCTTTCTTTTCTCTTTCCAGAAAACAAAAGAGTATCATTTTTTCCCCTAAAATCAGGTATTTTTCTGTTTTGTTTTGTTTTGCTTTCCCGACTTTCTCCTTTCTATTTTTGGCCATTCTCACCGTTATGATCCCCTTTCTTTGCTAAATTTGTAATTTCCTCTTTGCTGGTTTCTTATCTTTAAAAAAAAAAAAAACCTCAAACTACATCTAAGCAAGAGAAGCAGAAGGAAATAAAGAAAAGGAAAGAATTTTTTCTTTGATCATGATTATCCCAAAGGTTTTACTTTTATCCTTCTCATTGTCTTCTAGTCCTTGCAGTTTACAAAATCTGTCTTAACCACCAATTTGCTTCTCGATTTAAAATAACTAACAATTCCTGCAACCAATTGAACATTTTTTTTTTGAAACGTTCAACCAATAACTACCAAACTGGAAAATATAACTGCCCCGCAAATGTCATCTCATGTAATTTGTTAGTATCATGCAGTGTTGTTGAACACCCTTTCTTCCTTTTCCTCTGCTAATATCACATCTAATAATCTTTCTTGATTATTTTCCTTCCTCTCATCTCTTCCAATAATCTCTGCTTAGTGATTTCAATCCTTCCGATGTCTTTATCCTAATATGGATGATTTACAATGTCTTCACTCCTGGCAGGTTCCCAAATGAATTTTATGAAATGGATTTTTTTAAATCTTCCTCTAACCCCAAAAGTAGTTTATTCTTATGTTTTTCCTATATTAATTGATAACATCACTATTGATCATGTTCACCAAACTTGGAACTTTTGGGCTCTTCTTTCTCATATGTGGTGGCCTGTTACATCTAATGGCCACCAATTCACATCATTCTTCTTCCGAAATAGCACTTGAGTCCTTCTACCTTATCACATTTATGTTGGACCTTCCTTCCACCGCTTTTCTTCTCTAGATTCCTAATAGATTCTTTTCATGATTCCATTATTTTCCTTCTCCATTTTCCATAGCATGGTAGAGATTACCAATGCTGGTAAAGCTAACACACAAGGGTGATCAGCCTACAGTTAATTTATCAACTACACTGTCATTTATCATAGCTCATTGCCTTGCTGTACACGTGTATTCTTTCCTTCTGTAAGAAAAATTTTGAGTAACAGATACTGCATTTAAAATACTTCTGTCATTCTGGATAATTGCCAAATGTTCTTGAGCTTTAAAATGTTCATTACCAGAAAAAAAAATTTTTTTTGATGTTCCCTAATACTAGAAGTAATTTTCTAATGTATTTGCTTTTTTTTTCCCATAGAAAGGGATATCTTTTAAGATATCTGCCAGATTTTTAGTACATAAAATTTAGGGTGGGTTGCTGTTGATTCCCTGTTCTTAGCTCTCCTGGCAATGGTAAGGGCAAAGAGGATCTTCTAAACTGTCTGCTGCCAGGATGGATCTGGACCCAGGCCTCAGCCTTTTCCAGGTGCATGGATTTCTCCAAGCAGAGATGTAGCCTGACAAGTAAAACCGGAGAGGGAAGCTGGATCTACATTTCATTTACTGTCACACTGTCTGCATCAGCAGGAAAACTACACACTACTCCACACCAGGTGTTCTCAAACATACATCCTTAGATTGACAAATGCGTACAAAATCCAAAGGCAGTTTTTTCATTATTTTCCCTTGTAACTTCATTTGGGTTCCTCATTTTTAGGTAGTCTTATAATGCCAACTATTTGAGACCATTTCAAGCCTCTGTTTATAAATCTTTTTGCTGATCAGAGTATGGTTAGTATTTTGGTGTCTTGTAATGTCACTTTAGCACCTACAGGGACCTCCCTGACAGTAATATATGCAAAACATATTATGCATCCCTGTGAAGAGTCTTCTACTTTTTATTGTGTCTTGTAGACATCAGTAATTGTAAAATCAACACAGTTCTTTTATTTCACCATTCTTGTAACTTTATTCTTTTTTTATATTAATTTTTTCACTCAGACTATTACCTATCTCATAGTAAAATGCAATTCCAACTATAAATTATTTATTTTATTATTGGTTTAATTCATCCTATTTTATACTTTCTAATAATTTACTGACTATACTACTTATAAATGGCTACATGATTGATTGACATTCTACTATATACATATGTATATATACATATATATGTATATGTACATACACACAAAGGCTTGTTTCTTCTTAGTTAAATGATGTGGAGATCTAAAATCAAATTTTAATAATGTAATTATTTTTTAAAATAATACAAAAATTATTTTATAATCAAAAGGTCTTGCAAAGACTTAGCATGAAAAAGCTGTAAATGAAACATATAAATATTAATGCTATATTGCTCCTAGTATCTTACATCTAGACTTTTTAATATTAGGTTAGAAAGCTAACTGAAGGATTTACAAAAAGAATAAGATTAACCCAGCAAAGACCAAGGAGACCAAGATAAATGGAGAAGCAAGACATGTTTAATCAAGAAGAGTAATGTTTTTCAAGGATTTATTTAATTTCCATGATCCTATCCTTTCAATTTCAGTGTTGGTTAGAGATGAAATTTATTCAATAGTAGAACAAGAATCAGATTTAGGGAAACTTACTTTTCTGTCAAGTGACTTATAGCAACCTAGAATATACATTCAGTAATATCATATCATCAAATGTGAATATTTTATATATTGCATTATATATTAGATGATCTTTGTAGAGACTCTTAGTAGTTTGGGTTCACAGGGACACTCCTAAAACAAATATAAGATGCTATTGATGTACATCAAAGCTAACAACCCAGGATTTCTCAGCCTCACATATGGTATATACATTAAAATCACTTGAAATCATACTTACTAGTAAGACATTTTAATAAGAATTCCAAAAATATGACTTACAATTATTCATTAATTCATAATAATTTTAAGTTTACCTATATCTAAACTATTGTTTAGGTAAAATTGCATAGTCTTTAAATTTATACTATCTTAGTTTCCTTAGCAATTCTAAGCAATGCACTGTTAACAAAACTTTTTTGGGAAGAAATCAAAGTCAGTTTCCAGCAGAGAAAATACTAGATTTTGGTTAAGGAAGCAAATGGAAATTTTTGATCTTTACATTTCCCCCTGTAGGTGATTACAGTTCAATCTATGGTCTAAGCCTCTGGAAACTATATTAAAATGAGGATTCTCATTTTGGCTGGTAAAGCGAATACTTTGCATAACATATACTGCCCCAGGTATCACTACTATTTTTATAGAAAGAAAGTGTCAGTACTCTTGCTATCTGAACCAACTTTTTTCAAAACAGAATTTTTTAAGTGAACAAAAATGTTTACTTAGATATAAGGAGAGTTTCTTAAAAATTCAAATAAATAGAGAAAGCTTTCTATCAAAGTGAATGAAAAAAAAAAAACTTCATCAAATTATTGGACCAAATCTGGACTCCCAAAGAAGGTAAGACTTGCCACATAATCCTACTTAATGTTGACTATATTGGCTAGTGATACAAACCAATTGGAATTGCTTTCTAGCATTTCTAGCTTACTTTCATTTCAATTATATCTAACTTTACATTCGTATTGTGTTCGACGATGTTCAGTGTGCTCTCACAGACCTTTCTCCTTTGATTCTCACATTTGATCTACTTTGTTTCCATATATCAAAACTAATCCAGAATGAAAGTTATTAAAATGTACTTTTTTTCATTGATTGATCCTGATAAAGGGCCAACTCAATGTCCAGGCAGATGAAATAGTCTCTTTAATGCCCTGCTTTTTTTCATGGTACATTTGCTTCCTAAAATCTCCCTCACTGGCCTGTTTCATCCTTGGAAAATCTTCATTAAAAAAAATTCATTCATGCATTCAAATTTCAAATATTTACTGAAGTCTAATTTAACATAATTTACTGTATTTCTAGTCATGGAGTAGATATAATATTGGGTCTAAATCTTAGCATTTGACCCTACAGAACATTCAGTGGTTTCACTTTCTCTCTGGAAGCAAAAGTAATAAGCCCAACCATCTGTCATTTAAACAAGAAAATATATTGCTTAAGCAAAAGGTATTTATTATACCAGAAAAATGATATCCCTCAGCAAAAATAAATTCAGATTTCTGCACATTGTCAGTGTTCCAATTAAACTCCCATTGTGACATTTGCTGCATGATTATCAAAGGATGTGGCATCCAATAACCAGAAAGAGTGAAAAATGGATGGTGAGCTGAAGTATCTTTGACCTCTACTCTCTACGATACTGATGATTTTTTTGATTAGGACAACTTTGTAGTTTATGCAGAGTTGAAAGGCTGTTATCCAAAATAATTCAAGGTGATTATTCATTAGGTGGTTCAAATAATACTACAATGATTCAACCACTATTAAATGAAGAAGGAAGGACAAAGTTATCTATCATTGGGACATTAGGCTGGTGGGACAGGTTTAGATTAACAGGGGCCATTTGGAATATTGCTTGGTAAAAGCAATGATGTAGTTTCTGGGGATAAAAAATACTAATAGTAATACAAGCAGAAGTTAGGTTTTATTGCCTTTAAAACATTTATAGCTAAGTGAAGATGAGACAAATTCCTAAAAGAGAGGGTTAAATAATGTGTAAGTAAATGCTATGAAAAATAGAAAGGAGGGTACTATTCTGGCTGGAGGTATTAGCGAACCTTTGCAGAGGAGGTATTTACATTTTATAGCATGGGGAGCTTTTGAATATATGGCAATTGAAGGGAGGGGGAGAGAAGCCCTGGGAAAGTGAATGGGGTAATTGCTGAAACGTCAACAATGTCATGGTCTCAGAGCTGTCGAACGCAATGGCACTGTGAGATTCAGAGCCCCATGATCTCCCAGGACCCAGTTAGGGAACAGACCCACTGTAATTGCCTAGCAGTTCTTGAAACTGCACATCTTCCCTGCATGCTCTCCTGTAAACACCAGATGTGTGTTTGGCCTATCTCTGGAGGCTCCATGTGTTTTCCTCCCAAGCTTTAACATTCTTTGATTTTTATACCTGGTGAACATGAGATAAAGACTATGTGCGGTTTGTTGCTGCTGATGTTGCATCTGCAGAGGCAGCTCTACATGTCCACTCAGTCTAACTGTCTGAGAACTTTTTCTTCAGTGCACGGCGCTATAACAATGTATATGATCCTAAGGGTAGGTTACGTATAAATTTTGTAAGGGCACACTAGCCAGAATTCAGTTGTAGATGGCATAATCCACTCTAGCTAGTTCAAGCCAAGAGGGAATTAAACAGATGATTACATATCTTACAGCATCAATAGAAAGTTTGGGGAAGGTGCTCAGGGCTGAGCTTCCAAAATTTCTTCATAGTTCAGAATCATATTGTGAAAGTAGCTTAGAAAGGGAACAACTGCCACAGTGGCCACTACAGGAAACAACTTTCCTTCTTTAAACATAATTGCCAAGAGACTGGTTCAAAGGAGAGGAGCTTCCACTTTGGCTTAGCATCCAAAAATAGGAATTGACCAGACAGAAGAGATTCTTAGATAGCTGCAACATGTAGCTATCTCCACATTTACCGAAGAGCCATATGCCTACCATTTGCTCTTTTCACTTTCTCTTCCCAAGTTCTGAAAGCGTGTCTGTTTCTTGAAGCTAAGTCATATGCAGAGACCCTAACTGCAAGACAATTTGAGGCATGCAATCTTTCTTTTCTGAAGTCTGACAGGAAATCACACTAAAAGCTGTTGGAGAAGACTTGAGTTGGCCAATCTATCATATCACTTAATATATTAGATGGTGACACAAAATATGTTACTTAGTGTTCATTGGGAAACCATCACAGATTTCCTTTTTTTTTTCTTTTTGTTTTCCATCATAGATTTTTAAGTGAAGGAGGAATATATTAAAGACTGAGCCTTGGATGTATTAATCTGGTGGATTAAAAAACTTCTGACCATTTATTTCATGTTTTTGACTAACATGAATTATATAGGCTTCAGATGCCAAGTAAATATGTAGCATATTTGACACACAAAGATACTGAATGAAGAACCAGTCTAGAGATTTCAATTTAAGTCACTAAATTGAAGAGATAATTGAGTCTGGGCAGAGAAAATGATGGCCAAGCTCACTTGGAGAGCTTGAAGAAAGTAAAGAGAGAAGAAAGTAAAGAGGAAAATGAAGAAGGGCAGCCAAGGGAATATAAAAGACATAGAAAACACCTATATTTAAGGGTTAGAATGAGCTAAAGGAAATATAAAAAGAGAGCTAAGGAATAGAAGAATCAATCATCATGGACATTTAGAGAAGAGAGAACACCAGAATGAATCAAGAAGAGGATGATCAATAATGATGCATGTTACAGTTAAATGAAATTGAGCCTGAAAATTTACAACTGAATGGCAGGAAGCTGCTATGTTTTAAAATATAAATTCCTATAAAGTGGTGAGGAGAGGAGTCTTTTGAGGATTAAAGAGTGAGTGCTCTTTGAGAAGTCAAAGCAAGAAATATAGTGGAAGCAACAACAGCTCAGACTTCTCTGTCAAGTGGGGTTGGGATGGAGGAGGGAGAAAAGTGGGGGAGAGAGAGAGAGAGAGAGAGGAAAGGAGAGACAATGAGAATCTCTTCCTTTTAAGTGGAGAGTTTCACTGACAATTACTATAATTATTGATTTAATTGTAACATATCTACCCTTTTATTATTTATTTTGCATTTGCCCCCTCAATTCTTTGTTTCTATTTACTTTTCTGCTTTCTTTTGGATTAATCAAATATGTTTCAGAAATCCATTTTACTTTGTTGGCTATTTAGATATATCTACTTATTTTATTACATTGTTTTTAATGTTTACTATAGAGAAGATAGTATATGGTCCTTACTTTTCACAGTCCATTGAGTTATTTCATCAATTCACCTAAAATATAGAAGCTTTGCAACTACATATGTTCATCTACCATCATATCTATTATATCTGCATATGATAAAATCCTACACTATATTAGAATATTTGCTTTGAACTACCATATGTATTTTAAATAAATTTAAGAGAAAAAATATATTTTATTCTTATTCATGTGATTCCTAATGTTCTTCATTCCTTTCTATAGATATAAGTTATCATCTGACAATTTACCTTTATTTCCCTTTCTCCTAGTTATCTTTTTTTCTGAAAATGTGTTTGTTTTCTTCTCATTTTTTCTCCTCATTTTTAAAGAATATTTTTGGTTAACATAGAACTCTATGTTGATGATTTATTTTACTTTTTTCCCCAGCAATTTAAAGATTTTGTTTCACTGTTTTCTAGTCAACAGTGTTTCTAATGAGAACCCAGCAGTTATTAAAACTGTGGCTCTCAATATGTACTAGGTGATTTTGAAAATTTTCACTTGTTCTTTGATTTTCAGCAATGAGTATGATGTCCCTATGTATGATTTTTTGTGAATTTAGTCTTAGAGTTTTCTGAGTTTCTTGAATCTTTAAATTTATGTTCTTCAACAAATTTGGGAAATTTTCAATCATTATTTCCTCAAGTATTTTTAGACCCTATATCTTTCTTCTGTCCTTTTACAACTCTATGCATGTATGTTATACCTTGTAATACTACCTGAGGTTCTTGAGTATCTGCTCATTTTTTAAAATAGAGTTTATATTTAGAAACAATTTTAGACTTGCAGTAAAGATGCAAGGCAGTGCTAAAATTTCTTGCATTTAACAAATATCTTACATTTAAACAAATGTTATTGTGCATTTGTTAAAATTAAGACATCAGTTTTTATATATTACTGTTAAATAAATTGCAGACTTGATTTGTATTTCACCAGTTTTTTTTTTTTTAAGTAATGTCCTTTTTCTGTTCCAGAATTCAGTGCAGGATATCACATTGTATTTAGTTTCTTTAGTCTTGTATCAAATCTCCTTAGTCTTCTTTGGTCTGTGAAAATTTTGCTGTGTGGCATGACTTTGAGAATTTTGAGGAATACTGGTAAAATATTTTGTAAAATATTCCCCAGTTTACATTTGTCTGATGTTTTTCTCATGATGAAACTAGGTTAGGGATCTCTGAAAAAATACTATAGAGGTGATGTGCCCTTCTCACCAGATCATATCAGAAGGTAGATAATATTCCCACAATATTCCTGGTGATGTTAATTTCACCAGTTGGACAAGATAGTGTTTCCCAGATCTCTACACAGGAAAGTTCCAATTTTTCCCTTGCCTTTGGAAGTGAATCTGTTAGTCTAGGTCACCCTCAGGGGATGGAGATTAAATTTAATCTCTTGGATGAGGGAGTAGGTATATATATTACTTAGAATTCTTCTATAAGTAACAGTTTGTCTTCTTTCCCTTTTATGTAGTTATTCAATCATTTATGTATATAAGTATGGATTTATATGTGTTTAGTGTACACTTTGGGTTATAATCCAATATTGCATTATTTTGTAGCAGATTGTTCTCACATTGACTGTTGGGAGTATTTTCAGTCTTTGTTTGGGAGTATTGGGGTTCTTTGATATGTACCCTTCTGTTTGCTTTTTTGAGCGCTTTGTTACTTCTTGGTATTGTAAAATGTCCCAACCCATCTTACATATTTTTTGGGTTCAGCCCTAGATCAGCCATTTCTCCAAGAAGATCTGGATCCATTTATTGAGAATAGTATTTAGAAAACAATATGTGGGCACTAGGTAGTATTTATTTATTTTTCATTTTTTTTCCTCACTGTTCTTCATATTACATAATTTGTATTCATTTATCTCCAAGTTTTCTCACTCTCTGGCCTTTTCCTTTTTCTGTTAAGTCTTTCTCTTTCCAGAGATCTGGTCAGGTTTTATACAGAGAATTTTCTCAATCCAGACTTCCACTTAGTTTATTTTTTTTATAGCTTGTGTCTTTCTAGTGAGATTTCATATTTGTTTATTCATTTAAAACATATTTTCCTTTCTTTTTCTTTATTTCCTTGAGCATAGCTATGATGGCTTTAAAATCTTTAAAATCCTTATTCACTAATTCCAACATCTGGATTTTCTTGAGGTTTGTTTCTACTAACTATATTTATCTTGAGAAAGATCACATTTTTCTTTATTTTTCAGGCACTAGTCTGCTTTAAACTGTGTCCTGAACATTGCAGGTCACTTCCTGTAGAGAATGTAGATTCTGTTATATTCCTTTGAGAATTTTAATTTATTTTTCTCCTTTGTCTCCTTGTTTGAAAGCTATAGTTTAATTTATCTAGACTCAAATTGGAAGTTTTGTATCTCTTGCACTGGGCAGCACCTTAAATCTCAGTTGTTTTTGAGCCTTGTCTGTGCTACTTGGGGGCTCCCTTATGCACATATGGTATGGAAAGCTGTCATTTGGGCAGGTTTATGTGTAGAATTGAGACTACGCTTCCATGACTCCTTTCCTAGATTTACCTCCTCTTGTTCTTCAAAATCATAGACTATAGCTTTCTAATAAAAATTTTAGTTGTTTCACATGGGGCTGATAGGATGAAATTCAGGCTGAAATTTTTAAAAATTATTTTTTTTTTAGAAAGTTTCACCCAATGCTATTCCTTCTTCTTAGTTAAAACCCCGCCAAAATCTTCCTATTTTTAGTCTCTCACCAGTGTTTTCAGATAATTATTTCTTTTCTATTTTTATCAGAATTCATCATTATTTTATGGATCTGCCAGTTTATAGGATTATACTTAAAGCAAAAAACATTAAGATGACAAAATTTGGGGGAAATATCCCTGGTTTTGGGATATTTTAGGAAATTATCAAATTTTACCTCCCAGACAAGGTATCATATACTAAATTCACTAATTGGTACCCAGAATGAACAGAAACTTAAATAAACCAAGAAGAGTTGACTAGTGAAAAGAGAGGTATTATGTTAAGTGTAAAAAAAATGTACACTTAAGAAAATTTAAGACTTTGAGGAATGACTATAAGCTTATTTTTGCTTCATAAGCTCCTTAATAATGTGAATCATTAATATGTAGAATGCACATCTACACTAGGGTAAAGATTTCAAATGATAACAATAGTAGGATTATATGAATATAAATATATAAAGAATATAATTATATTGCATATTTTCTCTTTTTTACTTCCTGGCTATGAAAGAAGGGAAATTCATGAGTGTCTGTTCATTATGTATATTTTTGTCATCCAACAAAAGTCCTTTTCATGAATAATATTACCTTAGAAAACTTAGAAGTTAAATGTGTGGCTCTCTTACCAGGTGCACTCAGTGTGAACATTGTCAAGACTGTTTTTCTGTTCATGATGGAATCTAGCCTTTATTAATAAAAGTGTATTCTTCTATACTTAAAGAAATACTTCAAGTAGATATACTTCTAAAATACTTATTTAAATTTAGAGAATTTGTCTAAGTGAAGGGAAGATCAGCCTCCTCTTCCCCAAAAATTCAGGCTATAATTTTACCAAGTTAATTTTTATAAGATTGACAATAATATAACTTTTTAAATGATATTCAGTTGTTGGTAAAATTGAATTCCACTTTAAGTCCTTCCTAAAGTTACTTTTTTAGTAATTTTTTGTTATTTATTTAAAGAAGACTTTCTAGGGTCAATTGGTTGGCTCAGTCAGTTGAGTGTCAGACTCTTGATTTCTGCTCAGGTTATGATCCGAGGGTTGTGGGATTGAGCCCTGCGTCAGGCTCTGCGCTGAGTGTAGAGCCTGCTTGAGATTCTCTCTCTCCCTCCCCCTCTCTCCCTCTGCCCCTCTTGCCTGCTTGCCTTCTTTCTCTAAAATTAAAAGAAAGAAAGAAAGAAAGAAAGAAAGAAAGAAAGAAAGAAGGCTTTTTTAAAAATATATGAAATTTATTGTTAAATTGGTTTCCATACAACACCCAGTGCTCATCCCAAAAGATGCCCTCTTCAATGCCCATCACCTACCTCCCCTCCCTCCCACCCCCCCATCAACCCTCAGTTTGTTCTCAGTTTTTAACAGTCTCTTATGCTTTGGCTCTCTCCCACTCTAACCTCTTTTTTTTTTTTCCTTCCCCTCCCCCATGGGTTCCAAGAAGGCTTTTTAAGTAGGAAAACAGAACATAATGGGGCACTTATGTGGCTCAGTCAGTTAAGCATCTGACTCTTGGTTTCAGTTAAGGTCATAATCTTGCTGCCATGAGATCGAACCTACAACAGGCTCCATGCACTGGGCATGGAACCTGGTTGGGATTCTTTCTCTTCCTCTCTCTCTACCTCTCCTCCCCCCATCCCCTCTTTCTCTCTAAAAATAAACAAGCATATAAAACAGCAAACAGAGAATAGTTTAATAGTACTGACTATCTGGGTTTGCATTCCAGTTTTATCACTTATTCATTATGCACCCATGAGCAACGACCTCAGCTTTCTTGTCTACTAAATGGAGCTAATATGGGTACTTTCCACATAGATTTGTTAAGAAGATTAACGGATGAAGTGAGATTTTTCCCATAGAGGTTTCAGAGAGGCACCTACTACATAAAAGGCATGCCATACACTGATTCTACGTATTATGGACTTTCACAGGAAAGTCCATAACAACCTGAGATTATGTAATATTAGATGTATTAGCAATTATGTACAATAAAAAAACCATTTATTTTACTTTATCTGAAATGTTGAAATGCTTCTGTGTATGTTATTTCTGTATCATTGTCCATTATGACACATGGTTATTTCCCAGTGACTGCTAGTGGAGAATTGAAATCTAAATTCCTAGAGGATACACTTAACAACAACAACAATGACAACTCGTGAATGGTTCCTCTTTATGGTAAGAAGAATGTTAATAAGAGAATAGTCTCCTTAGTGTATATATCTCTTTCTGTTCTCACACCTTGCAGTATTTCTGATTTTTTAGCACTAGCAATATATTTCCAAGCTCTGCTTTGCAATATACCAGGTAATTTCTCTGTTCCTCTTAACACCAGGTGATTTTTTAAACTCTTCTCAGCAACATTGCTCCCACCTAGACACAATCCACTCTGCTTCCTCCATAAAATAGTGATAAATGAGTGGAGCAGTGACCTTTTATAATGAGAAAATATCACAAGACTGACTTTCTCACAGTATTTCAAGTGCATTTCCTACTGAAAGATCATAAGAAACTACCTTTTATGCTCTTCTCTCTGTAAAATCGGTCAGCTCTTGGATTTTGTGCTGATTCCTTTATGTGTAGAACCAGATAGGATAAAATTCATCATATTCTATTAAAATAATCAAAGACTTTGGTAGCCTGTTCATGTAGGTATGTAAATGAACATATTCATAAAAATAATGTGGCTATACTTGCTTTATCGTATTTTTGAATTTCAGTCAATATTTCCTTATATATTTAGACTTCTGAGTTATAAAGTTTAATCCTAAATACCCTAAGGGTTTAAGAATAATAAGTATATTACAATGAATTGAGCATTTGATAAAATGGGCCTTTGTTCTCACAAGCATAAAACTGAATATATATTAAATTACAGTGTTATCTTCTTGACCAACTTGGGCAGAACTGAAGCATCTGGATTAAGTCAGGTTATCAAAAGCCATCAGTCAATTTTTGGTGGAAGAACCAGTGCTACTGCAGACATTTTGGACTGATACATGTCAATTTCATTCTTTCAGGAAATAAATTATTTCTGTAATTTTCTTAGTTATCATTTGTGATATTGAGAATAAACTCTACTTAAACTCCTGTGATGGTGGGGTGCTAGGTAAAAATTTAGGAAAGACAGTAAATTCTTATCACTATTTCTGAATCTGGTAAGAAATAATAAATAATAATAATAATAGGCAGTGTGGGGTAAGTGCTTAATGCTTTGTAATTCAAAAAAAAAACTTTTTTCTGATTAGAAAATAAGGCAAATAAAACATGGAGTAAGTAACCTTTGAGAATAGATTAAGACAAGGCAGACATTTACCAAGGTATTAGAACCACAGAAGCAAAGTATGTGTGTGTGGAGAGGTGGGTAACAGCAGAGGTTATTATGACACAAATGTGCCACACAACTAGTTACTGGTGGGAGAAAATGTCCCAGGTGGATGCAGGTGGCCCCTTAATCTCTTGGCATCATATTGAAAAGGATGCATGTCAAACATGGGTGAATGCACCATGATTGTGTTTCAGGGAAGGGTTCCTATCCCTACTATCTCCTCTAATGTGTGACTTCTCTTAGTGCAAGCATGAGAATAACCTTATGAGTAGGAAAATAAATACTTAGAACTCAGCCATCAGAGTCTGAGCAGCAATTTTTGTAAGCACAGAGAAAGCCTTCTGTGCAAAGTTGAGATATGGGAGACGGTGAGATACTGCATTCCCTCACACTGGTGGGAGGAAGGAAGTGACTGCAAAATGGGAAGCTGACCTTTGGATGTCTTCCCTCATGCTAGGAGAGGAGAAAACATCAGTTCCTGTCAGTCTGTTACTAAACAAACCAAAGAGAAATCCTAGGGAATTTGTTATATAAAAAGTATGTTTTAGGATAGTGATAGTTTACAGGATAGTTCAATTTGCGTGAAACTTGGCATATAAGTAAGAAAGTACTAAAAAACTAAATGATAGTTTCAGGATGGATTGTGAATGGTAAGGACACTTTCTGGTGTTGAAACAACATTCAGAAAATAGTACAAATTTTTAAGCACTAAAAAATGTGTATTATTATCAAAATTTTGCTTGGGAGGGGTGCCTTGGGTGGCTTGGTCAGAAGCATCTGAGTCTTGGTTTCGACTCAGGTCATGAACTCTGTGCTGACAGCATGGGGCCTGTTTAGTATTCTCTCCCTTTCTCTTTGCCCATCCCCTGATCATGCTGTCTCTGTCTCTCTCTAAATAAATAAATAAACTTAATTTTTTAAAAATATTTATTCATCTTTGAGAGACAGAGAGAGAGAGAGAGAGCGTGAGTGGGGGAGGAGCAGAGAGAGAGGGAGACACAGAATCTGAAGCAGGTTCCAGGCTCTGAGCTGTCAGCACAGAGCCCGATGCAGGACCTGAACTCACTGGCTATGAGATCATGACCTGAGCCGAAGTCGGACGTTCAACCCACTGAGCCACCCAGGCGCCCCTAAATAAATAAACTTTTAAAAAAACGTTGCTTGGGAAATTATTCTAGCAGTAAGGTGCAAGATGACTATACATGAACAAATTCCTGGAGTCACAATACCTATTTGAAAGCCATTAAAAATGATCCACTAATAAGAGTTTTTACTGAAAAAAATTACCTTGGAAGTTGAGAAAGGGATGTATATGAGGAAGGTTATAAACATTAAAATTATAGACTATTGATATGAGGGAGTAAACATTTATGAGTTTTCAAGCTTGAGTTATAATCCAATGGAAAACAGTCTGAAGAAAATACATCAGAGAGAGATGAGAGGCCTGTCAGCTAATGTTGTGAAGCTAGTGGCACATTGAGGAGACGATGCTCTAGATCTTGGACATAGGTTGGAATTGAAAGTACAGATTAAAAGTCATCTACTTATAGATAATGCCCTCAGTCTAAAGAGTCTACCTAAATTGAAAGTGTCTACGTTCACAAGCCAAATGAATTAGCACTTGATGCACTAAGATTGACAACTGGTATGAGATTAAGAGTAGGATGAAGATCTTTAAAAAATTGCCTAGAGTGAAGGACAAATAATTCTGAAGTCTCTTCAACTAAATTCTCTTTAACTAACATTCTGAGGAGTTCAAAGGAAAACATAGTTAAGTGGATAGCAAATTTTAACAGGCACTTTCTTTGATATGAATGTTTTGGGCAGTGATTTTTTAAATGTTGTCATAAGTCTATTCGCTAAAATTTCCACTCTGTTCCTCTTTAAAGAATGTATGTACAGGGCACCTGGGTGGTTCAGTCAGTTGAGCATCCAACTCTTGGTTTCAGCTCAGGTCATGATTTCACGGGTGGATGAGTTCAAGCCTGGCATCAGGCTCTGCGCTGACAGTGGGGAGCCTGCTTGGGATTCTTTCTCTCCCTCTCTCTGCTCCTCCCCTGCTCTCTCTGTCTCTAAAAAAGTAAATAAACTAAAAAAAATTAAAGAATTAATTTTCATTTCTTTCGGTGACTGTATCATACCTATCATTACCACATATCCTCCAATAACATCACCTGGGTGAGTATCATAATGAAAAGAAATGCAATGTGACTTCTCCAGCTTTGGGAAAGTTTCTTCTGAGAAGAAAATTTAACTCAGCATTCACATAAAAGAATCTTGCCTGAGTTTCATATTTTTCTCAGCATGGTTTATGAGTACCACTTAATACATTCTGGAATCTTATATGAGACAGTATTGCAGAGGCTAAAAGCAAATACTAAACAAGTCCAGCTTTCAGTCCTCATTCTGTCATGTCACAGTGCGAGACCTGAAGAGAATTAGTTTCCTGTGTGTTTAAAATAGAGCTGGTAATATTTTCATCCCAAAATCTTATGAGGAAAGAAAGTTTGTAAGCAGCATAGAGACTGTACCTATTGAACACTTAGTAAGTACTTGTTTTCCTTACAATTAATTAAATTATTTTATTCTATGCTACAGCTACAGGGCTCTAATAACCTGTGAATAACCCAAGCCTACCCGATGACACATTATTTAATGTGCTGTTTTCTTTAGTTTATGCTGAGGACTTATCAACTTTAAGTTTCTCAGGAGGTTCTGTTCTTCTGCTTATTGAGTAATTGTTCACATAATGTAGCTGACATTGGTTATATGAATTAACAGTTTATATATGGAGAGCATTGCATTAAAACTAGAAACTTTTATTATTGTGACATGAAAAATGTAGTCTCAAAGCCAAGAACTCTGTTTTATTTTTTATTTTTAAGAATCAAATATTTAAGGTCTGGAGGCCAAGTTCAATTCTTCAAGAAATCTTAATGAAGTAAAAGTACCATTAATGCTAATGGCTCTCAATACCACTTAGTAGATCTATAGACTGCCTCCTGTTAGCCATTGTTCTTTGTGATTACAATTGCTTCCTTGTCCACAGGAGGTGGAAGAGGAAAAAGTGGCATCTTTCTAATTTAGAATCCCCAAATCCCCTAACTTCTTTTGAAACACAAGCACAAACTTTCTTCTGAGAAATACCCTTACTTAATATTCACTTTCATACTCAGTTTATAATAAAATATTGTATTAGTTTTTTATTGCTAAATAAGAAATTACCATAATCTTAGCAGCTTAAAAAATAAATATTTCTTATCTTGCTGTTTCCATGGGTCAGGAGCACAAGCACAGTTTATCTGACTGCTCTGCTCAGCGTTCACAAGGCTGTACTTAAGATGTCAGCCAGACTGAGTTCCCTACTGGAGCTCAGTATCCTCTTTGAAGTTCAAGTGGTTGTTAGAATTCTGTTCCTTGTAACTGTAGAACTCATGGTGCCTTGCTTCTTCAAGGCTAGGAGGAAAGAGTTCCTTCCTTCTTTCCTTTCCTTTCCTTTCCTTTCCTTTCCTTTCCTTTCCTTTCCTCCTTCTGTCTTTCTTCTTTCCTTCTTTCCTTCCTTCTTTCCTTCCTTCCTTCCTTCCTTCCTTCCTTCCTTCCTTCCTTTCCTCTAGACCCTCTTCAAAAGGCTTTTCTGATTAGGTTAAGCAGATTCAAGATAATCTCCTCTTTGATTAACTTAAAATAAATTGATCAGGAACGTTAACTGCATCTGCAAAGTCCTTTCAGTTTGTTTTATAATATAATCATAGTAGTGATATTATAACATGTTTGCCATATTCTATTGTTTAGAAGCAAGTTTCATTTGAGGTAGCTTAGGTCTAAAAGCCTATTTATTAACTCTTTGTTGTAACCAAACTAACAAAATGAGAAGAGTTGGGATGAAGATAAAAACAGAGACTCTCATTTCATCAAGATTTTATTTTCTTGCTCCTGTCCCCTGCTTCTGTATGCATGTCAATTTTTCAGGCTCTCAAACCAGCTATTTCCATTAGGCTAAAACCATGGGAATTTATGAAGCTCATGAAATCACAGATTTGGAAACTGAAATACAAGAACCCTTTTTCCTTTTTCTAGTATGGAAAAATACCTCAGAGGTATTATGATTTACTCCATCATAGGTTATATCCTCTTCTCTATAGAAGCAGTAAAATAGTGTGATTGGCAGTCTCTACCATTATCATTTAGATAGGTAAAAGGAAGAGGACAATTTTCCAAAAGAAGGATGGGTGGCACTAACATGTCCATTATGAAAATTGTTTTAAATTGAGGAACTACCTCCATTTTTTAAAAAAGCCAGTACCTGAGCCAGAATTTTACCTTCTGAGATGGAGAGAAAATATTTGGAGTCACAGAGCCTGGGAAAATATAAAGGAATTTGTGTCTGGCAGGGGTGGATTATTTGTGTCTTCTTAAATTTCTTTCATCAATATCTTATAATTTTTACTGTATAGATTTTGTTGTTAATGAAACCATGTATTGCTATAAATTTCCCTCTTAGAACTGCTTGTGCTACATCCCATAAGTTTTGGTATGCTGTGTTTTCATTTCATTTGTCTCAAAATACTTTCTGATTTCCCTTTTGATTTCTTCGTTGACTCATGATTGTTCAGGAGCGTATTTTATTTCCTCATATTTGTGAATTTCCCAGCTTTCCACCTGTCATTGATTTCTAGTTTTAGACCACTGTAGTTGGAAAAAATAGTTAATATAGTTTATATCTTCTCAAATTTGTTGAGACTTGTTTTATGTACTAACATATTACTTATCAAACATGTTGTGTATGTGCTTGAGAAGAATGTGTGTATATTCAGTTGCTGTTAGATGGAATGTTCTGCACATGTCCATTGGGTCCATTTGGTTTATAATGGTATTCAAATACACTGTTTCTTTATTCATTCCCCGTCCAACAATGGATGATATATCCATTGTTGAGAGTGGGTGATTAAAGTTTCCAACTATTATTATAGTGCTGTTTATTTCTTCTTATAGTTCTGTTAGTGTTTGGTTTACATATTTAGGTGCTCCAATGTTGGGTATGCACCATTGACTTCTACGTCCTTTGTTCTGACTCTTTAAATATGTCGATGAAGCAGTCAGAATACTGGTATTATAATTTCTATTTTACAGGTTGGAAAGTTTAAATATATTTCCTAGAAATGTAGTGCTGGTTGAATTAGAATAAAAACCTTGGTTGACTCCTGGGCTGAGGCTAACCTTGAGGGGAGCTGCTTTGTGTCTATATCCTGACCAGCCCTAACTTTGCCTGTGTTCTGCTCTGGCCACTATTTTGGTCAGTTTGGCAGAGATACTTTTGACATAGTACTTCCTGCCATCTGTCCATGTGTATGAAGGCTAAGTTTTCCATATGATTATAGAGGTTCATCCATTCCCATTAGGGCCTTTGCACTTGATGCTACCTTTTCTCCAAAAGCTATTCCCACAGATAATCCTATGAATTGCTATAATTTTTCCTTTAGGGGTCTTCTCAAATGAAAAATCCTTGGAGGGAGATCTCTCCTGACAAGCATGTCAAAGAATACACTTAGTTTATTCTTTATCTTCTTACTTTGGTCTATTTTCTGTCACTGTACTCATCTTTCCTTGACATTTATACTCTGTATTTGTCTATTTCTCCACTAGAACATATACTTCATAAGAAGAGAGACTTTTTGTTTTTGTTGCCTCTGTTTACAGCACATAAAACTTGAAGGGTGGGGGTGAGATTGATTGTATACATTGTATACATTGTTACCATATTGAAGGGGATATTAGAATTGGGATGTCCCTCAAGGATCATAAAGGAGAGGGAGAAATTCATTCATGACAACACAGTGACTGAATTAACAGATTCCTTACTTAAATTTCTTGTAAGAACAAGAGAAAACTCAAATATACCACCCTAGTCACACAATCAAGTGTACCAGTTTTATCCTTTGGTTTTGTGCCATTCCAAATAATCATGACAGACTGCTGAAGAAGTTAATTAATAGCTATTAATAGATGTAGACAATAACAGAAACATAGAAAATGTGGAGAAAGTGGGTTGAGATTTAAAAGAAACATACTGTTTTTGCTTCTAATATCCTTAGTACCTTGTTAAATGCCCAAAATTAGGTACTTGAATATTCCTTGAATGTTCTGAGAATATATCTTATACTTCTTTTTTTTTTTTATCTTTTACATTTTCTTTATTGTTTTTTACTTGGATAAATAATGCATTCTTGTTGCAACGAGTATACTAATTAAAAAATGTATAAAGAAGAAATGAATAGTTTTATCCATTTATATCCCAATATAACTTTATAATGTAACTTAGTTTGCTTCTCTTTATTCTCTTCTCCATGCCATTAACCAATTATTTGTACACATATTTACAAAAATGGAATTATAGTTCATACTATTCTACAATTTGCTTTTTTCATTTAGTGACATATCATGGTCATCTTTCCAATTTAGGGATATAAAACTATCTCCAATTAAAAGCTACATGTTATTTCTCATGGATATATATTCATTTACTAAACTATTCTCTTATTGATGAATATTACAGTTGATTCCAGATCTTTGCCATCATAAAAATGCTTTAGTAAATATGTTGTGCCAGTATATATTTTGTGAATAGTAGATTCCCAAAAGGGGGATTACCAAATCAAAGGCATTGTGTACCTCTAATTATAAGAGGTAATGAGGGATTATCCTCCAAAAAGATTGTAAAATAAAATATTTATCTTCCTTTAAATTTGTAATACCTAGATACTGCTGAACTTCCTGCTGTTTTATTATGAATTCCAGATGATTCAGGTATAATTTCTAAATCTAAAAAAAGGTCCTAGTATCAATAATCATAGGCAATCCATGGACATATGCAAATATTCATAAAAATGCATGTTTTTCAAATTCTAGTGAATTGCCTGAAACCAAGTTATTATATTAAAAGCATGTTGAACTTTGAGTGCGATATGTTTGCATAAACCAGAATCTTCTATTCTCTCCATGGAACATATTCAGGAGCAAAAATAATGAAAATTAAAACAGGCAAAATTCCTTACCTGTAAAGTTAGCAAAAAGTAGCATAAATAGAGCATAAGGCATACAGTGGTGAACACAAGTTGTTGAGAGAATTCTCAGCAGTGCAGCAGCTTTATTCAAAAAGTCATGCAGATTTCCCTCCTCAAGAAGAAAACTGTGCCATCTTTAGGATACATTCTTATTTCCCCTATTACTATAACTAGGATTAATTCATCGCATAACTGAATCAGAGCCAAATATAAAAAAGAACAAGGAAGGAAGGTGTCTCTAGCACAAAGGAATACAAGTCCTAGCTTCAGTAACTGGGAGATAAGTACAGACTGAATCTTGAAGACACTTCAGCAAAGGGGTCAGGACACAAATCAAATAAGGGAAAGTTTATTGATTTGGGGGCACTCTTCTGAAATGTAGGATTTCAGATTCTGCCAAAGACCACAAGAGATATGGGCAAACATGCTGTGGCTATCTTCAGTGAGGCTAAAATTTCTATGTCAGACAATGGAAGAATATATATATTTAAATAAAATTTTTAAATATACTTATATAAAAAATTTTAAATATACTTATATAAAAATATATAAAAAGCTCAGAAGTGTGCATGCTAGAGTGAATATGCTATATAATATTGGAAGACCCACCAGTTACTGTATTCTGTGGGAATGTGTGGGGGATATACCATTTACCAAGGTAAGAAAGTCATCAGAATCACTGAAAAGTTCAATGATTGTTTTCCTCTGTTGCTCAGGTTTGATTGTAGGAGAGTCCATTACCTAACTAGACTCACTGATGGCAATGAGAACAATAGGACCCAGACACAGAACTCCTGTAGGATGGTAGGTGGGGCTCACCTGTCCAGAGTGCAATAGCTGTAATTGTTATAATGAATGGCAAGGTCCTAATGATAGCCAAGAGGGCCTCACCCACAGAGAATGGTGTCACTGGAGGCATAATAGATGGGTAACCAGAAAGAGTACCAATCAGCTTGAACTACCAGAAGAATTAAAGGATGGATGACCAGTAGGTAAGGATAGTTGTCGCAATAAAAAGCCATAATGCCTGCCTAGTTTCCAGACTTCAGCCAATTTCAGACTGTAATCTACTAATTGAAGAAAAGGCTATATACCCAGGGAAAGGTCTATGTAATACCACACATACATGGTCAGAAATCTTCATGTTCTTCCACAAAGGAACCTACAATTATTCGCTTGAATAAATATACACTTGGGAAAGGGGAAAGTTTTGATGACTCTTGTCCATGTCAATGTTCACGCTCAGAGATCCAAATGGGTGTTCTGTTAAAATAGGAGCACATAAAGGATAGGTAATGGATAGGGTACTGACCATGTTCAAATTCACATTGGGGCTATTGCAGACTTATTTTCTGATCATTTCCCGGTACTGAATATATAATTGGGATAGACAACCGGATAGATACTTGTTGACGCAAACCCAACACTGGGCCACTGGCTTGTGTGTTAAGAGCTATCACAGTGTGGGAGGTCAAGTAAAAGCTTTTGGAACTAAACCACCTCTGTGCAAGGTAGTAAGTCAAAACAAAATTACATTTGGGGGGGTGGGCATGGAAATTAGTGCTATGTTCAAAGTTTCAAAAGATTTGTGAGGGGTCATCTCCATCATAACTCCATTTAACTTGTCAGTTTTGTCCCTGAAGAAACCAGATGTATCCTAGAGAATACCTGAAAGGAGAATTGCCAAATAATGAAATACAACAAATAGTAAATAGACTGTTCAAGAAAAGACTTCTCTGAAATACAAGAGCTAAAATTTACACATTAAAAAAGGGAATGTGCCAGGAAAAATTGACTCAGGTTAGCAGCATGACATAGCCTAGTAAAATTATGGACACCAGGATAGGAGAAAACTTTGAGCTTCTAAGGAGAAATACCAAATGTCTTGTAAGGGCAACATGTCAGATTGGCTTCACTTGTCTTTTCACTAACATTCAACTTCAGCGGACAATGAAGAAACATACACAGAGAAAAAAAGAAGTATGCTCTAAAGAGTATAAACATGAAATTGCTCGTCAGCTATAAAGGTCACAGTCATGCTTAACTAAACATGCAGGACCTCAGGAAAATGTTTTGCCATGAGCCTTCATTGAGAAATTGCTAGAGGACAAACTTTACATGACTAAGAGATGACTGGGGATACCATGACTAAAGAATGGGCAACAAGAATTGAAAATATATAACTGTGGAATTATATCTATAATGGGTAGATTAGGGAAATAAAATAGAATGTAAACGTTGTATGTCATGGCAAAGTAGAGATGGCACATCTAACCAGATTTGGTAGGGAGTGAGGTATTAAAAGATAAACTGAGGCATATTAAAATTTTTAAGTTTATTTTAGCAAAAATGGAATGGGCAGTGCCAAGCCAGAGCTCATTAGGAGCACTCTGCTGACAGAAGCTAGGAGTAAGACTTACAGAGAAAATGTGGGATTAAAGACCGAAAATTATTTGATTGGCTATAGCTTAGAGCCTAGTTGGCTGTTTATAGTCCATTGTCTTTAGGTTTTGATATCATTGTAACTTTGAGGCACTTACAGACTTGGATTATATTTGTTTAAGTAGTCTGCCACAACATTAGAGCCACCTCAGTCTAATGGTCTCCTGTATAATTAATTTAACAGGGGTAAGCAAGGTAGGGGATTAAGTGCTTTCTTAGATTGCCTCATTTGTAATAGCTGGAATTCGAAGTATATTAAAGTAGGGTGCCTGGGTGGCTCAGTTGTTAAGCATCTGACTTTGGCTCAGGTCATGATCTCACAGCCTGTGAGTTGGAATCCTACATGGGGTGAGCTCAAGCCCTATTTTGGGTGAACATGAGATCCACTTTGGGTAAAACACAAGCCCCAGGTGAGCCCCGCTTCTCTGTCTCCCATCCCCTCTCTCTCTGCCTCTCATGGGATTCTCCCTCTCCTTCTCTCTCTCTGCCTCTTGCTCACTTATGCCCCCTCTCAAAAAAAAAAGTATATTAAAGTATATTTTACTCTAATAGATACAATATAATCATCTTTAACATTGCAAAAGTACTAAATTAGAAAAAAATCTTACTAATATACATTTGTGAAGAAGAGCGTATAGAGGAAGAAATAAGTTAAGTTTAATATTGCTCACAATACAAAATTAATATTCTATTAATTTTGAAACTAAACACACCATGTAAAATTGTAAAGCTAGTCATAATAGAACAACAGAAGCAACTCTTAATAAATAGAAGAATTACGCACACACACATACACACACAGACACACACACATAATTATCAAACATACCAAATTTGAAAAGGATTTAAAAAAAAACAAGCAAACAAAACAAAAACAAACTGCTAAAATCAAATGTCATTTTAACCAATGAAAACTTTCTCAATGCATGTATTAAATGCCAACATCAGAATGGATCACAGTGAAGAAGGCAATTCTGGACTGTATACCAGAGAACTATCTAAGACAAAGTGAGAGCGATATTCATTACCTTAATATCAAAGTAGAAGTCAGTTCTGAAGGCAATAAATGAATATCAGCTTCTGCCTTTGAAGGATTAAATGTCGGGACAATTGCTGTCCACTCTAAATAAGTGGATAACGAACTGGAAACAAAGGGAAATAATGGTTTTCAGACAATGGACAAGGGGAGGAAGGACAGGACTGTGATCTCTGAGAGAAGAGACACAAATGATATGAAGTAGAGGTGATATCCTGATTACAGTGCAAGGAGAGGAACTGACATAAAGCACCGATGAGCTGAAAGAACAAAAATCAAAATTCTGAGAAACTGAAGGGCCTGGAATTTGAAACTTTGAATGAAACTGACAGGAGGGAGCTGAAGAAGAAGAGAGAGAGCAAGAGAAAAAAGGAAGAGAGAATGAGAAGTGCCAGGAATGGTAACTATTTGAATAACATAAAAGATTCTTTTTTCTAATTTCTAAACTTTTTGAAAGATACTTGATGTAACAAAATGTGAGCTAAAAATATAAAAAACAAATTCAAATCCAAAAGAAGACAAGAAAGAGAAAAAAATAAAATCACATGAAAAAAATATTAGATCTCAGCAAACTAAACCTTAGCAAACTAAAAATTATAGAGGATTTCTTCAATCTGACAAAAAGACAATATGAAAAATTTACAGCTAACATTATACTTACTAATAAAAATGGGATTTTTTCTCTACTACTGGAAATTAGGTAAAGATATCTCTTCTCATTATCTATATTCAAAAATCTACTGGATGTTAGCTAGTGGAATAAGGGAAGAAAAAGAAACAAAAGGCATAAAGTTGAACATAAAGAAATAAAACTATTTTTGTTCACAGATAATGTATGCAGAAAACTCAAAGGAATATACAAAAAAAGTAAACTAGTGAGTCAGTTTACCATGGCTGAGGACATAAGGTCAATGTAAGAAATCAGTTGAATTTTTATATAAAGCAACAAAAAGCTGGAAATTGAAATTAAAACTACCTGTTACAATAACATAAAAGCATATGAAATACAGAGAGTCCTCATTTGAAATAGATGCAAACAGGAAGCACACCCTTGCTTTGCACAGCTCCATGGTAACTGAGAGAGGGACACATTTAACAAAAACTATGCACTGTAACCTATAAATTATTGCTGAAATAAATACAAAAATACCTACTAAACCTACTGATAAACCATGTTAATTGAATGAAAGACATGTTATTAAGTTGGCTCTTCTCTCCAAACTGGTCTATAAATCCAACACAACTTCTTTAAAAATACTTGCAGGCTTATTTTTGTTGATGTAAAATTTACAAGTTGTGGGGCACCTGGGTGGTTCAGTTGGTTAATCATCCAACTTTGGCTCAGGTCATGATCTCCTGGTTCATGAGTTTGAGCCCTGCATCAGGCTCTGTGCTGACAGCTCAGAGCCTGGAGCCTGCTTCAGATTCTGTCTCCCTTCCTCTCTCTGCCCCTCCCCTGCTCATGCTGTTTCTCAAAAATAAAATAAACATTAAAAAAATTAAAATAAATTAACAAGTTGAGTCTAAAATTTCATGAAAATGTAAAGGACTTAGAAAAACTGAAAAAGTTTGAAAAAGAAGTTAAAGGACTTTGCTGTCATATTTTAAGTTACTGTATGGCCACAGCAATCAAAACAATGTGGTGGTAAAGTACATACAGAGAAAAGTTTCGTGCATAAGACAAGGTAATTCAGAAATCAGTTCATGAATACATGATAAATTGATTTTTTAAAAATTTACTATTATAATTGAATGGGGAAAGAAATGTTTTTGATAATCCTGGCACAATTAATATCTATGGGAAAATTATCGTTGGTCTTCATCTCACAGCATATATAAAAATTAACTCAAAATATATCACATACATGAACAAAGCAGCTAAAATTCTAGAACTTCTTGAAGAAAATACAGGAAAATATTTTTTACTACATTTGATTAATTGAGGATTTCTTAGTGAAGACAGTAAAAGCAAGAATCATGGAAGAAAACAGTTGATAAATTGAAATTAATTGTAATTAAAATCTCTGTTTCATGAAAACTGCATTTAAGAAACAAAAATGACAAGCCATAGACTGGGATAAAATACTTTCAGAATGTAAATCTGGTAAAGGAATTGTATCTAGACCATAAATAACTCTTACAACTGAATAAGATGAAAATTAACAGTTTTTTTTTTTTTCCTTTTAAAGCTGGCAACAATTTTGGAGAGAAACATCTCCAAAGAACATATGTGACTGGCACATAAGCAGAGGAAAAGATGTTCAATGTCATTATCCATTAGAGAAAAGCGAAGTAATACTGTAGCAAGTTACCACCACAAATCCACTAGAATGGCTAAAATGAAGAAGATGGACAATACCAAGTGCCATCAGTAGTGTGGAGTAACTCGAAGTGTCACAAATTGCTAGTGGTTGTGGGAGTGCAAAATGGTGCAATCTGGAAGGTATCTTGGCAGTGTCTTATCAAGTTATGCGTATACTACTGCCCTTTCGGGATTCCAGTTCTATGTATTTACACACACACAAAAATGATATATGTCCACACAAAGATATATATATGTGAATGTTCTTTGCAGATTTATTAGTAACTGCCCCAAGCTGGAAACAACTCAAATTTCCATCAATTAGTGAATGAATAAACAAATGATGGTATTTTCATACAATGGAATACAGTTCAGCAATAAAACAGAATCAAGTACTGATACATGAAGCAACAGAGAAGCATCTCAAAAGCATTATGGAAGGGGCACCTGGGTGGCTCAGTCAGTTAAGCGCCAACTTCAGCTCAGGTCATGATCTCAGTGTGAGTTCGAGCCCCATGTCACGCTGTCTGTTGACAGCTCAGAGCCTGGAGCCTGTTTCAGTTTCTGTGTCTCCCTCTCTCTCTGCCCCTCACCCACTCATGCTCTGCCTCTCTTTCTCAAAAATAAATAAACATTTAAAAATTAAAAAAAAAGCATTATGGAAGATGGAAACAGACACAAAAGACTCTTTAGTGTGTGATTCCATTAAGGTGAATTTCTAGTGGCAAAAAAACCCCCACAAAATTACTGTAACAGAAAGCAGATCAATGGTTACTATGATGTTGTGGCTTAAAGAGAGAAATTTCAAATGGGCACAAGGGCACTTGTAGGGGAGATAGAAATGTTTTATATATTGATGTTTGTGTTAGTAACACAACATGTATTTGTCAAATCACATTAAATTGTACAGTTAATAACCAGTTGACAAAAATCTAATAATTTCTGACAATGTGTTATTGTTTGTTCATCTTTTTAATTCTGCATAGATATAAACATTTTAAACCATCACTGTTCAATAGAATTTTCTGTCATGATAAAAATGCTTTATATCTCTGCTGCCCAATATGATAGCCACTAGCTAAATGTGGCCATTAAGCACTTGAAATATAGATAGTATGACTAAGGAACTAAATTTCTGCATTTTATCTAATTTTAATTAATTTAATTTCAGCATCACAGATGATAATTTATATTCAGTGTCAAACAGCTATACTTGGTATCTAAATTTCTAAATATTATTGTTGTTATTGTTTTCTCCTGACTTTCAGTCATGCTGATTTGCTTCCTAATGTGTTGGATTATATTTGGTTGTGAGATCAGTACTTGATTCTCATTTGTATAAACTATATGGGCTTAAGTTAGATGATTCTTCTTGCAGAGAATAATGTTTTTATCTTCTGATAAAAAAATCCTGGATCTGCTGAGATCCAGGATTTACTTCTGACTTAGGACAACTTCAGCCACTATTGAAGGTTCTGGCTTAAATTAAGAATGACAATTAAAGCAAGACAAATACTTTGATCCTAGTAAGATTCGGTATACCTTTTATAGTGCTATTTTTTCAGGAATCTGAGTACAGGGAAATCTGTATGCATCTTTGTTCAAAACTGTGAGTACCCAGTATTCCTAAAGACCTTTATTAAAGAGACTATATTTACCCACTGCATGTTGACACACTTGTCAGAGATCAGGTGACTGCACGTGTGGATTGATTTCTGGGCTGTCTGTTTTGTTCTGTTGATCTATATGTCTGTTTTAAAGCTAGTGCCATAATGTTAATTTGTAGCTTTGTAATATATTTTAAAATCAGAAAGTGTGATGCCTTCAGATTTCTTCTTTACTCAAAGTTGATTTGGCTATTCAAGGTCTTTTGTGACCTTTAGGTTCTTAATTTTTAGATTTATTTTTGTATTTCTGTCAAGGATGTCATTGGAATTTTGAGAGGGTTTGCACTTAATCTGTAGATCACTTTGTGTAGTATAGACATTTTAACAATATTATTTTTTTCCAAATCATTGGCATGGAATGTCTTCCGATTTATTTCTGTCTTCTTTAATGTTCTTCAGTAATATTTTATAATTTTTAGTGTACAAATCTTTTACTTCTTTGGCTAAGTTTATTCCTAAGTATTTTAATATTTTTGTTGCTATTGTGAATGGGATCGTTTTCTTAATTTCCTTTTTGGATAGTTTGTTGGTTGTCTAGAGAAACACCATTCACATTGGATCCTTACCTTGTATCATATACAAAATGAACTCAACATGGATAAAGGAGTTAAAAATAAGACCTGAAACCAAGAAGCTACTAGAAGGAAAAATAGGGGAAAAACTTTTTGACATTAGTCTGGGTAATGTTTTTTTTTGTTATTGTTGTTTGTTTTGTTTTTTGTTTTTTTGTTTTTGTTTTTGTTTTGATGTGACACCAAAAGCCCAGTCAGCAAAAGGAAAAATAGATAAATGGGATTGTGTCCAACTAAAAAGTTTCTGCACAGCAAAGGAAAGGATCAAAACAGTGAAAAGCTAATGATCAAAAGTAAAAAGGGAAACAATTTTGTAAACCATACATGTGATAGGGGTTAATATACAAAATATAAGGAACTCATATGACTCAATTGAAAAGAATCAAATAATCCAATTAAGAAATGAGCAAAGGAGGGTGGGGAGTGGGTTAAATGGGTAGCAGGCATTAAGGAGGACACTTTTGGGGATGAGCACTGGGTGTCATATGTAAGAAATGGATCACTGGGTTCTACTCTTAAAGCCAAGACTACACTGTTTGTTAACTAACTTGACACTTAAAAAAAAAAAAAAAATCCCAGGATCTGAATAAACACTTCTCAAAAGAAGATATATAAATGGCCAATAGCTGGATGGAAAAGTGTTCATCTTCACTAATTATCAAGGACATGGAAATTGGTACAGACATTATGGAAGACAGTATAGAAGTCCCTAAAAAAATAAAAATAGAACTATATTATGACCCAGAAATACCACTTCTGGTGGTGTATTCAAGGAAATTAAATCCTTGAATTCAGTATTAACAGCATTATTAATTAATTGCAGCATTATTCACAATAGCCAATATGTGTAAACAACCCATGTCCTTTGATGGATGAATAAAGGAAAAAATATCTATATGCACATTTATACACACAATAGAATATTATTCAGCCTTAAAAACGAAGAAAAAATCTGCCATTTGTGATAACATGGATGAAACTGGAAGACATTATTCTAAGTGAAATAAGGCAGAAACAGGAAGACAAATACTGCGTGACTGCACTGATTTGTAGAATCTAAAAATAGTCAAACTTATAGAAGCATAGGTAGAATGGTGGTTAGGGGCTAAGGGTGTGGAAATGGAGTGATGTTGCATCATCTTATGCAAGATGAATAAGGTTTGGAGATATAATGTACGACAATTTATAGTTAACAATATTGTACTGTTTAGTTGAGACTTGCTAAGAGGATAGTAGATCTTAAGTGTCCTCACTAAAAAATAAAATAAAAATAAAATAGGGGCGTTTGGGTGGCTCAGTTGGTTAAGTGTCTGACTTTTGCTAAGGTCATGATTTTACGGTTGATGAGTTCGAGCCCTGCATCGGCTCTGTGCTGACAACTCAGCGCCTGGAGCCTACTTAAGATTCATTGTCTCCCTCTCTCTGCGCCTCCCCAACTCAATACTCTGTCTCTCGCTCTCTCTCTCTCTGTGTGTGTCAAAAAATAAATACACATAAAAAAATAAAATAATAAAATAAAACTATGTGAAGTGATGGATATATTAAGTATCTTAATTTTGGTGACAATTTTTCATTGTTTATGTATATTAAGTCATCAGTTGTATACCTTAAATATATCTGATTTTAAATTGTCAGATATATCTCAGTAAAGCTGGAAAAAATCAAGATTACCAACTATAGTCAGTACATGAGTTTTGTTCTATTTATTGTTTAGTTGTTCTACAGTGAGAGTCTCTCAGTTACTAACACTCTCTATGCCTGAAATGAAAGTCTTATTTTTGATTTGTAAATGAATAGTAATTATGTCTAGTACATGATACTAAAGGATGTACCAAAATATTTATTTCTAGTAATTAGATTATGAGAAATTTTATATACCTTTTTTCATATTTTAAAGCCCCAATGTTTCTGTATTGAGTATAAATCATGTTTGTAAAAAATTATAGTTTTCTGGAGAAAAATACAGTGAAATAATGTTTACAGCTTTCTTGATTTCTTTGGACTAATACGCTTGAAATTCTTTTGGCCCTTTGCTTCCTTACTTGTATCTAGACTATTAGTAGCTATGGAATGTTTGTTATTTACAATCAACTCTTCTAAACATTGGAGTATTGTTGTTTCCTCTTTCTTGAATCTTCAAAAATTACTCTAGCTGCTGAGATTTCCTCTCATTGAAAAGAATCAGTGAGCCAGTTCTAACTGTCCTGTTTTATACCTTTTCCCATTTCTCTCAGTGAGTAGTCCCAGTCTTCTGGATAAAAGATTATGAATACTAATTTACCATATTTACCTATGCCACCAGACAACTGGATCACTTCTGTAGTCATAGCAACCCTTTTAGAGGCCTACTCATACCCTTTCTAATTAAAAAAAGGTGCCATTTTTCATAGACTGAAATTGTTCGGAAGTACCAAGAGCTGAAGCTATATTCTGTGTTATGTATTACGCTCTTCTATATTTCACTTGATCCTTTATAAACAATGGTTCACTATACTAATGGGCACATCACTTCTTGATGAGTCACTTTGTTTAACTATTTTGATGTCTAGAACATTTGCATTCAGGAACATTTTCACATGAACTTGAAAATCAATTTTTATACTTTAAAAATTTTATTCCTACAATATTTTCATATGTGTAACACTTTATTTTTCAGTCTCTGAAACTCAAGAAATGCAGAGATGAAATAAGAAATGCACTATATTCATAGTTGATACAATGTTTGAGGATAGAGTAAGAATCAGAAAAGGCTTGTGGTTCCGGGATAAGTTGCGTGTTAGGGTTGGCATAAAGGGTGAGATAACAGCAAGGAGTGGTGTGTTTTATATTTTGAAACAGGAATTTTGGATTAGCTGAGTTAAAAAAATAGCCATTTTAGAATTTTCTACTGTGGCTTAAGGTGGCTGAGTTAGGACAAGGCACCCAGCCCATATAGCGCTTTGTGTTCTAACCAGCTCATAAAACTGAGGCAAACAGATTGGTGAACAGAAGAGTCCTGGTTCTGGGACCAAGAGGCATGCTGTCTAACTTCTCAACTCTTTGAACTTGAACCACCTCTACTAATCATGACTGATTTGGTGCTCTGAAGGGCCATTACTGATGGCTATTCTGATTAATGCTGTGTGGTGTGGCAGTCGTTCCAATTTCCTGTGACTTCCCATCTGGGTAAATAGCTGTCATCATTAGGTAATGGCTGCTTTGCTAGGCTATCAAATTACTAGGCAGTTACTACAATCCAGTGCTGATTTAACATGATTTGACTTAATAATTAGTTATGATTTTCTCATTTTCACTTTTAGAAGAATAGTAATTTAAAGTGTCTTCTTTTTGCCTTCTGTTTCCTTGCTCTTTGATATTTGTGTATTCCCTCACAAATATACTATATCATTTTTTAAGAAAAAATAATAGAGGAGTTAATGGCCACTATAATTTAACTGTCATGATTGTCTTTCATAGTAGGAATATAATCCATAAAACCCTTGTTTTTTTTTTTCTTTTCATTTGCATAATTTCATGGGTATAGTGGCCTGGGAGCAATAAAGAGTGAGGTTTTATATTAAAGTTCAGGGAAGAACCCTGACTGGTGTGTGTGATTAAAACTCTGATGACACCTATATTACTAATCAGAATAGGGGAGAGTATCGGATGGGGATATATAATCCCATTTACCAAAATATATTAGATCCTCCTACACCGAAAGAGTTATAGGTCAAAGGTATTACTTACATGAGTTTTCCATAATGTTGATTACAGACTTGCTGAAGAAATCACTATAAAACCCACAGCCCAAGCAAAGACAAATTTATGGCTTACTGTAGAGAGGGAGGATCCTATATTGACAGAACCCTGGTAGCATCTCCAAAGGGAAAGTTCAAGGGCAGAATATTTCCAAATCTTGGGCAACCGGGTTTTGAGGTATGTCTTTTTATATGAAATACTGAAAAGGACTGAGGAAATTCCATGATACAATAGGTAATGAAAAGTAGTAAAGATGATTGATACAAAGAGTTCCCAAATATTCCACGCCTGGTTTCCCCTATTGGTAACATCTTACGTCATTACAAAATGTCCATTTTCTCTCAAGGATCTTACTCAGGATACTATATTATATTCAGTCATTGTGCCTTAGGCTCCTCTTGGCTCTAACAGTTTCTCAGTCATTGCTTATTTTTGTGACTTTGAGAGTCTTGAGGAGTACTGGTCAGAAATTTTGTAGAATGTACCTCAGTTGGGATCTGCTGATATTTTTCTCAAAATTAGACTGGGGTTATATGTTTGGGGAGGAAGTCCACAGAAGTAAAGTGCCCTTCTCCTCGTAACATAGCAGGGTTACCTGCTATCAACATGACTTCAATGTTGATGCTAACCTTGATCACCTAGATTAAGTAGTGTTTATCAGGTTTCTCCACTCTAAACTTCTTCTTTTTCTTCCTCTCCCTATGCTGTACTCTTTGGAAAAACTCACTGTGTACAGCTCACACTTAAGGGGTGAGGACTAATTTTCTACTTCCTTCAGGGGGCAGTATCACATAAATTATTTGGAATTCTTCTGGACAGTAGATTGTTTATTCTCTCTCATTTAAAAAAATGCAGATATTTGTTTATATCAGTATAGAGTCATGGATATTTATGTTGTACTTTGGGTTACAATCTACCAATACAGGATTAGCATTTTTTTAACCATATTGTCAAGTTCATATCCTATTTTTCCAAATGCATGGGCTATAAAGATTTTCCTACACTGGGTCTTTGTTTATTTTTCCGGACCCTTTCTGCTACTCCTTTACTCATCCACTTAACAGAATTACATGAATTGCCCAAGGCAGCCAAATTATCTGTCCCCTTTGTCTTAGCATATTCTCTTTAATTTGCCTGGAATATTCTTCCCTTTTGCATTCAATTGTTCAACTTCTACATATTCCTCTGGACTCAGTTCAGCATCCCTGGGAAGCTCACCCTGACACCTTTGACACCCATGGTCTTGCTTGGAGCACTTCTATCATTCTCATGAATTTGTTTTTAAGACTTATTAAATATATTTTAAATTATTGTTTTACTTATATTGTATTTTAGTAAATGTGAAGACATCCAGAGAATAGGTTTGTTTTAATAATTCCCATATTCCTATGTTAGTAGGTATATAAAACCCCATAATCCATTATCTGTGATTTCATAGTTGAAAAATTCCATGAGAAAGCTATTAAAACCAAAAGATTTTTTCTTACTTATTTGGTGACAGAACTTGGTCTGACGTGAACTTCTTTGGCAGCAAAATTGTATCTGAATATCTGAATTGATGAGGGGCTATTAATCATCTTATACCATTGTTTTGTTGTAGAAATACTGTATTTGATTACCAAGTACTGAGCCAGACCTCACTGTACCATATTACCTCTCCAAATTTGAAGAATTTTTGAAATGCATAGAGTGCTAATAATTCTGTATTATGGATTGTGTCTCTCTATTATATTCTCATAAAATTTTAATATATTTGAATTTCAATAGAATAACAAAAAATGACTCTCAGCCAACCCTGTAGAAAGATGAGACAACCACACAGTATCTGAAAAGCAGCAGAATTTATTACTTACTTAAGTAGTAAACAACCATGTTGGTCAGACTTAGTCTCTGAACAAAGTAACTTATTTTACATGGGTTTTAAAGGAAGCATTCTTTTAAAGTTGTATTGTTTACAACAGAGAGAGTAGGTTAACACAGCCTTGAGAGTGTTCATTGGAGTGAATCTGCCACCTATTGGCTGACCTTCAAAGCATGAGGCCAATACTGATTGTGGGCTTACAGAGGCATGTTCACTAAAGCTAGGTGTCCTTGATTGATTATATGGGTTAAATACACCAGTTCTGGGTTATAGAACTGACATTGATTGATTAAATGGGATTAAAACCTGATCTGCCAGATCTGCTTTAATGACTGACAATCTTTTTCTAGAAGCATGGGGACACTTTCCCCTAATTTTCAGGGCACACCTAAGTGATTTTTTTCTCCCTCAGAGTGTAACTTTAAGAATCTTATTCTTAAAAACCAAAGTCTTGCTTATAACATCTTTTTCAGTACCAAATTGATGAAATGATTCTTAATAAGCTTTTTAAAAAATATTTATTTTTGAGAGAGACAGAAAGAGCATGTGCATGAGAGTGTAGGGGAGGGCAGACAGAGAGGGAGACAGAGAATCCCAAGCAGGCTCCATGCTGTCAGCGCAAACCCTGATTCCGGGCTTAAACCCACTAAACCCACGAACCCTGAGATCATGACCCGAGCCAAAATCTAGAGTCAGATGGTTAGCTGACTGAGCCACTCAAGCGCCCCTGATGAAATAATTCTTTATATTTGTTCATTCAGATGTAGAAATGAACAGGGCTTGAACTGTATGTCTCTGGCAAAAGCCATAGAAATAATTTTAATAAAAATTTGGATCATTTGGTTAGGATCCTTTTTTTAAAAAAGCATGTAACTCTGTAATAAAAAAAATCTTTCATTCTTCTAGTTTGCCTTGAAATAGTTTCACTACTATCTTGGCTTTATTTGCTGTAGAAATTCTCAGAGACTTACAGCAATCAGAAGATCTGTGTTGTATTATTTCTATTAGCAGCAAAGGAATCTGGTGTTCCTGGCATTTCACTCAGTTAGAACTCTTAGGATATTTTCCAAATTCAAAAGGATATATGTCAAAGCTTTGGGTGCAGATAAAATGCCTAGGAGTGTGAGGATATGAGGTTTTACTACCAATGTGTACATTTCTAATGAACATATTAACCAAGTCATCCTTAAAGGATTTTGAAACATGCAGTACTATAAAATCTATTGCTTTTTTATCAATATGTTCTCAGTTACTCCTGATGTCAATCCATATACAAGAAAATAGAAGATGGCTTACAGATTATAGAGTTCTTATTCATTCATATAAGATGAAATTTTGAAATAATTAAAAGATCTATGTGGCAAGAAAGAATTTTATTTTTTATTCCTCTTCTTTTCCTTCCTTGTCTATTGACTGCCTGGAAGGAAAAAGGTCTTTGATGAAAAAAAAGTCAAATATAAATTGTATATGTGGTTAATCCATGGTCATTGTGCTATGAAGTTGTCAGTGTTACAAAAGATGGCTTGACTTGTAGATATTTCATTCTAGTTCATCTGAAAGACTTAAAGCCTTCTCCTATAACATACTGTTGGGTTCTGTCTCATTGAAAGGAGTCTGGAAGGCACTCAGAACTTTAGGAACATTGTGCTACTTCTTTGGAAACCCAGAAGGAGGGCAGAAAAGTAGAAAAAGGAAAGTGATGTTAGGAAAAGAGAAGAGGGGAGAAACCCTCAGTGAGCTTTGAATTAAAAAGTGAATGAGCAAGAAAAGTAAATAAATGTTTTTACCATCTACTGGATTCTGTATGTAATTAGTAAGCACCTAACTAAAGTTTGGTTGCTTCCCAGAATGTAATTTTCCTGATTGCCTTCCCCTACGTTTCTTCCCTTGTACATGGAACGTTCTTCCTCCAGCTCGTATTCACCCCTTCATTTGTATGTCACCACCTCAGAAAGCTAATGTCCACTCTACCTTAAGCAATCCTCTTCCAGTGAGCCATCACCTTGTCTCTTTCCTTCACTGTACTTTTACTAGAATATGTAATATCCTGTGGAGTTTCTAGTTTTCTTGTTAATTATCTGACTCTACCAACAGAAGACTGAAATTCCATTGTTATGGTAGAGTCAGCTCATACTGGTTTGTAAAGTCCAGTAGTTATTCTGGAAGCACCACAAGTGGTGTGTTATTGCACATGAAGCCATGGTGGAGTATGTATACGATGGAAATTGGCAAGTGCTACAAAGCAGGACTTTGTTTTCTCCACAGAGTTTATCGTGAATCATTTACCAGCACATCCTTGGTAAGGAAAGGGTCTGTATTGATTACTATCCTCTTGGCCTCCTGCCCTGTGGTTGGCATGTATTAGTGCTCAATAAATACATGCGAATGAGTGCACAATAAATTGAGAGGGTTACAATTATTTTCAGCTGCAATGTATTTACTTTTTAGCACATTACATATATTCTAAAGACAAAATACGATTACTTTTTTGTACATTTACTTTAATGCATTACATATGTACTACAGAGGATTTTTTGTTTGTTTGATGCACATTCACAGTGAATGTGTTAATTTGAATCTGTTAATTTCTCCAGATTATTGAGAATAGCATTATTTAGGGTAATTGAGTGAGGAAAAAAAAATCAGCCCTGTGCCTTGAGAAGTTGGACAGGTTTGTTATATAGAGTGCTGACCCAGTAAATCAAATGATTGGATCCAAGCTCTGATTCTGCTACTAACCAGTTCTGTGACTTTAAGCAAGTTGTCACGTTTTTACGAGCTTTATTTCCCTACTCTCTAAAATGATAAGATTGTATTTGGCAATACTTAATTTCTTTTAGTTTTAAGATCTTATGTTTAATCTTTGCTAGTGTACTGTTATTTTTTAACAATAATTAAAGCCTATGTCTAAAAATTAGTGTTAACTTATATCCCAGACATATCTTGTCATTTATGATGTCTCTCTAATTACACATATATATCTCATCTCTGTGATTTATGTGTGTGTATGTGTATATATATATAATGTGTGTGTGTGTGTGTGTATAAATGTATATATAAATGTGTGTATGTGTGTGTATATATATATATTCTTCTCCCAACTTCTCCCTGCTACACCTGGTAAGGTTGGATATCTTAATGTCCTTTTAACCCTGCTTCCTTTTCTTTTTCTTCCAGAATCTGAAACCTTTCTTTTTCTCAGACTTCCCAGGACTTATCTTCACCATCTTTGATCCATTTTCTACCAAACTTGCTTATAGAACCCGTGATTATTCTTCTTTGTTCAATATTACTCCATTTTCTTTTTAAATACTGTGTCTATGTTTATGGTCTTTTGCATGGAATTGTGTTTATCAAAATGTTCTTTTGGTTTGTTCTTCTAAAAGTAATTATAGTAGGTGGCAAATTTTCTGAGCTTGCCATTTTAAACTTTGTTATAAAATTATCCTATCTCAAGACAAACCTAAATTTCTTACTGTCCCAAACGTGAAGATGCTTCTTTATTTTCTTTCCCTGGTAGAAAATGTAGCACAAAGCGTTACTTTGATAGGAAGGCTTTTTAACATTTTTTTTGATATTTTACTTGGAACATTTATTTACCTTTTCAAAAAGAATCCTTTAGATCTTCTTGGAGAAGTTTAAAACTTTATGCTTGAAAATAAGTTGCAAACATCCAGTGCTGCTCTTGCATATTATGGAAAGTCAGATGATTTGCTTATGTTTTGGACATTAATTGAATATGGGGTACAAAAATGGTTCATTTTCCCCATCTTTCTTTTTTTGCCCCATTGTTTTTGCCTGTGTAGCTTTCATCATCCCCCATTGGTTTAGCCACTTGCCCATCATACTCTCTACTTCACATAATCTCTTTGGTTTCTGTTATAGGTTGAAATTTTTTGTGGTATACCCATGTATATATAGAAAGCATAATCAGATTTGCTTATGAATCAGGCACACAAAGTGTGCCAAGTGTATGCCTAGAACTTTTATAAACCCTTTACTATTATGAACATTAATTTTTACAACAGGACTGTGAGGTAGGCACTATTATTAAGCCTCATCAAAAAAATAATGTTTATTTATTTTTGAGAGAGAGAGAGAGAGAGCGTGAATGAGCGGGGGAAGGGCAGAGACAGAGGGAGACACAGAATCTGAAGCAGGCTCCAGGCTCAAAGATGTCAGCACAAAGCCTGACGTGGGGCTCGAACTCACAAACTGTGAGATCATGAACTGAGCCACCCAGGCACCGTCTATACTCAAGTTCTTAAGCACTAATCTGTACTGCTCTTTAAAGATACTTTCCTGAAATAATAAGAACTCTAAGAAAAAGTCTCTGAAGTAATGGAAATTCCATGGATTTGGGTATTTTATGTGTTTTATCCAAGCAGACCTGATCTTCTCTTACATGAAGCGCCAAGCATTGCTTTTAAAAGGAATGAATGCCAGACCACAGGACTGCCTTTGTTATTAGCAATTTCTCCATTTTATTTTATGAATACCTATCCTTTTTCTTATTGAATAGTGAACATTTTAAATAGTAAGAAACTACTTATTGAATTGATTTTTTGAAAATGTGGAAATATTTTAATGCTCTAGGCACAGAAGAAATGTTTAGTAAGATAATTGTCTTGGTATATAGAAGCTTCAGAGTATATAGAAGACAACCCAAAGCAGCATGTGACAGGAAAGGAGAGAAATATAATGTCACTGAATGATATTGTTGGTTAATACAAAATTTTAACTATTTTAGCTTTTATATTACCTGAAAATTGATCACCAGCAAGTGACAGTAATGAAGCCATTGGATAAATTGGGATGTTATGATACTAATTATCTCTTAAATAACTACCCATTTATAGTCAGATATTTTGTATTTTTATCTTTTTTTTTCCATAATGGTATATATTATTAATTTGATGAAAATCCTACATGGCAAAATCACCACTTTCCATGACCTATTGTAACAAATACAGTACTATACATCCAACTGAGAACAGGATAAATATTAAAACCAAAATGTTAGAACTAGAAGAGAACTTAGAAACCAGATGGTTTACCACTTACTGTTATTTTTAATAGTTTTTTATTTTTTTTTAATTGAAGTACAGTTGACTTATTATATTAGTTTTAGGCGTACAGCATAGTGATTTGACAATTACATACATTATGAAATGCTCACCATGATTAAGTGTAGTTACCATACAAGACTACTACAATATTATTGACTGTATTTCCTATGCTGTACTTTTCTTCCCTGTGACTTACTTATTTTATAACTGGAAATTTGTACCTCTTAATCCCCTTCACCTATTTCACCTTTTACCCCGTTCTTCTTCCCTTTGACGACCACCAGTTTGTTCCCTGTATTTATGAATCTGTTTCTGTTTAAGCTTTGTTTTTTGAATTCTGCATTAAGTGAAATGATACGGTATTTGTCTTTCTCTGTCAGACTTATTTCACTTAGCATAATACCCTTTAGGTCCATCTATAATGTCACAAATGGCAAAATTTCATTCTTTTATATAGACTGTAATATTTTATTGTGTACATATACCCCATCTTCTTTGTTGATTCATCTGTCAATGAACACTTAGGTTGCTTCCATATCTTAACCATTGTAAATGGTATATATCTTGTCAAATTAGTGTTTTCGTTTTCTTCAGATGAATACCCAGAAGTGGAATTACTGGATTCTATGGTGTTTCTGGTTTTAAATCTGAGGACCATCCACACTGTTTTCCATGGTGGCTGCACCAATTTACATTCCCACCAGCAGGGCATAGGGGTTCCCCTTTCTCCAGACATCCTTGCCAACACTTGTTATTGTCTTTTTGATATCAGTCATTCTGATTGGTGTGAGATGTTACCTCATTGTGTTTTTGTTTGCATTTCCCTAATGATTCGTGACAAGCATCTCCTCATGTGTCTGTTGGCCATCTATCACTTAGTTTTATACATGAAAAATAAATAGCCAAAGGGAGAGTGACTATTCCAAGAAAAAATATCTGGTTGTTGGTAGAGTCTGACACATGACAGCAAAGGATTCTGTTACAGGGGTTGAAAATGTTATTTCTTTACTTGCTAGGTGAATTTAGGAAAAGTACTTCCTCTTCAACAAAATGGGAATGTGTTTACTCAGTTATTTATAAAATAGTTATGATTATCAATTCCACATCAATCACTCTTCTAGATTATTGTATTATGGAGATGAATAAAAATAGTCCCTGCTCTGTTAGAACTTCCAGACACATAAATAAACAATGATAATTAATTAATACTATAATAAAAGGTTATGAAGATACTTTCTGGAGAATAAGAAATGAGGAACCTGTCTATAAAGTGAGATTAATCAATATTTGTGCAAAAAATAGTTTTTGAGAGTTGATACTCTTATGGCTTCATAATCATAATTTAGCCTTTGATGTTCTGGAATATTAAGGCTAATTTAGTAAATATTTTAACCCCTCCTTTTCAGTTTGTTTGCCTATCACATCTTTTTCTGTTATTGAACTCTAGATTTCTTTTTTTTTTTACTGTTTATTTGAGAGAGAGAGAGAGAGAGAGAGAGAGAGAGAGTGCACATGTGTATGCAGGAGGGACAGAAAGAGGAAGAGAGAGAATCCCAAGCAGACTCTGTGCTGCCAGTGCAGAGCCCCACCTGGGGCTTGATCTCATGAACTGTGAGATCATGACCTGAGCCCAAACCAAGAGTCCAGCTCTTAACTGACTGAGCCACCCAGGCATCCCTGAAGTATAGATTTCATGAAGTAAAAAGAAACTCAATTAAATAGCATTTGCACACCAGTTTGTTAAGGATTGCATTTTTCATATATGACCAACAACAACAAATTATATTTATGTTTTAAAAGACAGAAACCTTTGTCATAGCTTCTTGTATGTTTCTTTATTAAATACAAGCAACTTCTGTTAATTTTTGTTGCTCTAGCCAAAGGGTATCTGACAAATGGAAACGGGATGACTTTGACTAAAGTCAATGGTCCTATTCCCTAAATTACTTCTTAAATTAGAAAAAAACTAGATTAGTATGAAATTTAAGTGAAATAGTTATATCACTTCAAAATGGACCCACAAAGAACTACTTTTCAACTATTCTGAAGATGTTTCATAATGTAACTTTAATGTTTCTGCAATTTATTATCTTCTACTCTCTCATATGAAAAATCAAATTACCTATTTCCTAGTAGCAACATGTTGTTTTTGTTTAATAAAGGAACTTATTAAATTTAAAGACAAGATAGCGTAGATTAACCTCTGTCCTTCAAAAATCTTACAAAAATGTTTTTGTATTTTTCATATGATAACATTGCAAACTATTTTTTTCTTTCCATACTTTTGCATTAATTAATAATAAATGATATGAAGAGTGAGGTTGGTGCTTAATCTGCAATGTTGTGTGTGCGTGTGTTGTGGGTATGTCTACTCATTTTGTTGAGGTGCTTAAGTAATGTCATACCTATTCCACCTCTCAGGTTGTGTTTTGTCTTTGTCATCCTAGAACAAAAATTTTCAAAATGTGAAATAGAAATCCCTGGTGGACCCTAAGAGCCTTTTAAGAGGACTTTGAGGTTGTAATAACACTAACATGTCCTTTGCCTTTTTTACTAGCATTCTCTCATGAACATTCAGTGGAGTCTTTCAGAGACTACATGATGTTTGATATTGCATTAGTTTGAATGCAGAAACAGATAAAAGAATTCAGGTACCTTCTATTAAACCAGGTATTAAAGATGTTTGCAAAATGTAAAATGATAATATTCTTCTCACTGAATGTTCCAAATATGTTATTTATGTACTACATAAAGTTTATTAGTGTTGCATAAAATAAGTAAATATATAAATAAATTCAAAATTCTCCCTTAATTTCTAATTTGGTAAATATCGAAAGTGATGACCCACATTGAAACAAGTAGCTTTTTATTCTTTCTACATAATAATAGATTTTGAAACCAAAAAGTTTGAGAACAGCTCTCCTAAATAAATAAGCTAATGAAGCTCATAGCCTTTGTTGTTCTAGTAGCTAAAACATTAACTTAACCAAATGGCCAAGTAATCGCTTAGCATTGCATAGATGCCTAACTATGAATAAGCTTGAATAGGTTGTATATAGTAAAATAACTTGTGCAGATACATGTTAGATATAGAGAAAACTAGACAGTAGCTAAAATAATTCTCACAGTGATTAATAAATCTCAACTGAATCTAAATTAAAAGAGAATGATGATAATGATAATTCCTACTTTAGTTATAATCATGAGGACAATATCCCAATCATTCATAAATAGCTCTACTGATAGTCTCAGAGCATTTCCCTTGCTTTTCTGTCCTGGACAAAACTGCATGATTTAATAATTGAAGATTTCACTGCAATCTAAGAACTGGGATAAAAGTTCTCACTTTTATCCTCACTTCTTCCTACCTGTCTCCTCCACACCTTGACCTCTCTAACTCTTCCAAGCTCTGTCCAGCTCTAGGTGTTACTAATCTGTATTGGGTGTTTTGGAATATGTAATATTACTCCTTTTTCCAACACAATGTAAATCTGTGTAATGAAAGCAGCACACACAAACTCTGTTTACATATTCAAAAGAGAGAGAGCTTAATTTTAAAAATATATTGTTTCAGAGAGGCTAAGGTTTTTTTAAAATATTTTTTAATGTTTCATTTTATTTTTGAGAGACAGAGAGAGAAGTCATGAGTGGGGGAGGAGCAGAGAGAAAAGGAGACACAGAATCCAAAGCAGGCTCCAGGCTCTGAGCTGTCAGCACAGAGCCTGATGCAGGGCTCGAACCCACAAACTGTGAGATCATTACCTGAGCCGAAGTCGGATGCCTAACCAACTGAGCCACCCAGACACCCCATCAGAGAGGCTAACGTTTTAGAACTAGAAAGGAGGTGGAAAGTATTTTATTTGTTTTATTTGTTTTCCATTTCTAAAAACTTTTTATTGAAAGTAATGTAAATATAGAAAAGTACACAAATCATAAATGAGGGAACTGATGAAGTTTCACAAACTGAATACAATCATGCCACCATATTATCTATTGAAAGAATACATTCCCAGCTCCCCTGAAGCTCCCTTATGCCCCCAGCCAGGTCCCTCCCTTAGCCCAATGCACCCCCAAGGCTGTCTTGATTCCTAGCATCACAAGTGAATGTGTCTGTTCTTCACATCAGTGGACAAATACGGCATGCCCTCTTGTCTCTGACTTCTTTCATTAATCACGTTTGTGAGATGCATCTCCGTGGTGGACTGCTTGTTCTCATCGCTGTAGAGAATTTCATCCTATGAAAGTCCCATGATTTGTCCACTCCACTGCTGATGGACAGCAAGTACATTTATGTTCAGAGGAAACTTTGTGAAAATGAAGTAAATGGAACACCAGCATCCCTTGCTCTAAATAGAAAAGGCTAGTGCTATTGTTCTCTAGCTCACATTGGAACCACAAAAGTACAAAACTTTGATCCGTGTACTCCCTGGACTCCTTGTGAGCTCCCTTTCTCAGAGAGATGTTGAACTGGCACCTGCTCCTGCTTGTTGTTAGCACTCTGTGGCTCTCTGCCTGCCCCCTTCTTGCTTCCACACACCTCCTACTGCTTGCAGGTGTGAATGGGCCAAAGGAGACCAGCAGCCAAGAGCCTTGCTGTCCTCAGAGTCCTGCAGACCCAGATTCAAGCCCTGTTTCTCTGCTTCTTAACTGAGTGTCCTAGGCAAGCTGCTTAGGCACTGGGAGCCTTGGTTTCTGGTCCATGAAATGGTGGTTCCCACCCAGGTGTGTGGGAGGATGAAGTGGAAAAGATTTTAAAGGATGAGTCTGATGAGAAGATAGGAAATTCTAAATTTGGTGGGGGGGGGGGGTGGCAAGAAATGTCTATCATTTTCTACTTAGTTATCATAAAATGAGAAAAAATTCTAAAGCGTGGATAAAATTATATACTGAACATGATACTCAAATCAGGAAAATAGTCAAAGATCATACACTCCTTTAAAGTTGTGAACCTAAAGGATTGCTTGAAGCAGTTCCTTTGAAATAGTAATAATCAATTGGATTCACCTTTAAGGGTAAAAGTATTCTTTAAAGCATTTGTAAGCTTGGTGTTAGAAGAAAAAAGGTCAGTAGTTGACAAAATTATGAACCTTGTGTTACATATTATCACATAGTTTAATAAAAGGAAGACACCTTGTTTGGTCTCTTTTGATGTGGAAAAAAATCTTTGATTCTCCCTGGTGCTGGCTTTTCTTTTCAAAAGGGTATTGCCTGGTGAAATTCTTAAACTTCTTTTTCCTTGCCTTATTCTTTGAAACATTTCTTTGTATGTTAACAATGATCCCTTTAACATTCTAAAGTACTTATTTTTGGCATCCAGATTATGAATGTAACCTGTAGTTTTTAATATAATAAATTAATGACTAAAAGAGAAGCCTCTCAAATTTGTAAATTTTAGAGTGCTAGAAATATCCTTTGATTGTTGATGTATTTTGAAAACTAATTTTATTTTATTGCTGCTGCTATTGTTATTCCAAAGAAACTTCCAAATTTAAGGAAATCATTGGGGTTAAAAATTATATTAAAAATTCTGGGAAAAATATTTTTTGCTAGCTGACTCACTCAGCAAACTCTTTTTCCTAAAAGAGGTAAACAGCCATATTGACAGGACCACATGGCAAAGAATAGAGGGCAACTTGTAGGTGAAAGCTAGCGAGAAGCCTAGTCTCTTAGCCTACAAGATAATAAATTCTGCCAGTCATCTAAGTGATCTTGGAAGCTGCAACTTCTTCAGCCAGAACTGAAAAAGTTCTGATAAGAACAGATCCCAGAAGGCACTTTTATTACAGCCTTGTGAGACCCTAGGTAGAGAATCCACTAAGCTATTCCTGGACTCCTGACTCAGAGAGACTTTGAGATAATAAATGTGTATTGCTTTAATCTTTTAAGTTTGTGGTAATTACATAATAATAGATTGTTAATAAACAGTCCCATCTAGATTTAAGAAAATTTGTCAAAAACTTGATTACAATATTTTAAGATATTTTATTTAATTGTACCTGCTAAATTATATTATAGAAAAAAAAAATAATGGTCTCCATATCCTTTGAGAACTTGTTGCAAAATCACTGCCCCATCCTCATAAATAAACAATGAGGCTGGATGGGATTTTAATACCACATGCTTCCCTAAAGCACTTTGTTATCACATCAAATTCGTATATTTTTGCTACCAGGAGTTTTTGTATCTCCCAATGCAATGTGCTGCTCTAGGGGTTTGAGCTCATATTTAAGGAGAGGGCAGGGGGGAGAGAATAAAAATAAGGAATGGACTTTGGCTGATGAAATTAAGCCAGTATAAAATGTGTAGGATTTGCACATAAAATTTGTGATGTTAAAACTGCATCAAATAACCTGTATAAGTGGAAACAAAAGAACATATTCAGTATGTGTATTGTTGTCATTAAGAAAAAAAAATTCCATTTCCTGTCAATGAAGGACTTTATTTTAAAGGGAATATCTCTACTCAGCATATTAGAAATGAGCAACTTTGATTAGGAATAGAGATGCTATAGATTTTATTCTTCAGTGAAAACAAAATTTGGTATGCACAACTGCTAGGCAGGAGGAATCGGATTGCTCTAAAGCTAGTGATAAATATTCATGGAAATAATCTAGACAGATAAGAAAATAACCAATTTTTGTATGTAAGCTTTTATCCCTTGATTTTAGAAAGGATTATTTTAGTAATGTGTTTAGAATTTTTGAAAAAAACTTGAACCAGGGTCGAACAAAGAAAATATAAAGTTGGTGAGTATTGGAATTGAAGACTATATTGAATCTCCCTTGAGCTCTAAAGATAATCCAGACCCTCTAATAATGCAGCTCTTTCAAGGAGGCCTGGTGTTCTGTCAACAGGCTCTTTCTGTTTCAGATTGTAGCAACTACAGGTTTTTAAAATTCTCATTTAATCACTCCATTGAATTTCTTTTCTTTTCAAGTTTCAAGATTTGGGGCTGACACTCCTTGAAGTCCACCAACAGGTTCATTCCGTGACTACTGAGAGATGAGACTTGGGAAATACAAAAATTATTCAAGCAATATTTTCAGTCTGTGAGATGGGATGCATGGCCCCTTTTGCTGCTGATTTCCTTTTGACTTTGTGCCCTGATTTCAGACTGGTCTGGATGGAATCCTGCCTCTACATTTATGAGATCAACAATCTTAGGGAGTTCCTTAACCTCTCCAAGCTGTTTTTCTACTTTCCAAAAAGGGAATTATAATAATTTCTACTTTATAATAATGATGTGAAAATTAAGTGAGATACTTCATGTAATGTACATGTAATTAGCATATTTTACATGTTCAATAAACATTGGTAATAATATGATTTTTCCAACAACTAGGCTTTTTTGCCATCGTTTCCTAGGGTCAAACCTAATTCTCTGTATTGTTCATTTCTGCCTTGTTTCTCTGGCTGTGTCTTATAATTGGTTGAGCATCCTGCCCCCAATTTTCTGCTAATGAATCTTCCTAAATTATCTGTCTTTTCTTTGATTGTTCACGTTGTATCCAGTCTCAACTCCTTGCCTGACCTATGAATATGTCTAGTTTGGCGGTTTCTCTGACACTCTTAGTACATATATCCTACCCTAATATTGCCCTTAATTGACCTAGTGTAGCAGATAATTTATTAGATTAGATCTCAAGTATCTTCAGTTTTCATACTGCTTATGCCACTAATAAATTTTTAAATTAATGATTCTGAATCTTAGATATTAGAGTTGTCTATGGAGTTTGCTAAAAATTTGGAGGCCATTAATCCAGAAATTCTGATTAATACCTCTGGAGTATGCCCACCTTTATGAGGTATTTTTGCTTGATTTTTTGGCTTTTTGTTTGTTTGTTTTTAAATATACGTAGGAGAGATACTGACTCATAACTAAGGTTCAAAACTACTTCTTCATTCCCTTAAAATTCACTCACAAAAACTTTGATTGAAGACACAAGGCTGTTTGTTAGGCCCCGAGTGTACAACCTCTAACACCACACAATCCCTGCTTTCATCCCACCTAGTCAGATAACAAATCAGGACTATATCTATTTTTTTAGTAAAATTTTGGTATAGAGTAGATGTTTAAAGAATATTCATTAAAAAGTAGAGTAGGCTTCATTTTTGTTTCATCTATAAAATGATTTAGATTAGTATGTGTCAAACACAAGTTCCAGATGTACTAGAATGTTGATGACAGAAAGGTTTTAAAATTAAAAAAAAATAATAATAAATTTTTAAAATAAAGAATAAAAACAATAAAATACTTTGAGAAATAGAAATAACCATTCATATTTTTAGCATTTCACAGAATATGTTAATATGTTAAAGGAGAAATTCTGAACTAAATAAATCTATTGAGTATTGAAAGTTCCCAAGTCCCGAACTCACTTTCCCTCCAATATCCTACAGCATCCTACAGTGTTTTATAGACTATCTGTTTAGGAAATACTGATTTACATCATTCTTCAGGCCTCTTGCAGTTTTAGATGTTTCCATTTCTAAGTCCGTAGGAAACACCATCATACTGCAGAGGTCGACTGTTAGAGAGCTTGGGACTCCCATAGCCCTGTGGGTAGAAATACCCCTTGGCCAATGAATATACAGTGATTTAGTTAATATTTTAAATTGCATGTGCCCATGATCCTTCTATGCTAATTGACTGGGCAAGAATAGACACATGACTCCAGGGCTTCCTTCTCATAATGCAGTATTGACTAATTAGTTTGTTCTCTAAATAATCTGAATTAAGAAATATTGGTCAAATGATGTATTTACTGCTGAAACTTACAGATAAAGCAGAATTTGCAAGCTGCAAAGCATGCATGTTTCTGTTTTATAAAGTTGTATTGGACAATCTGTTCATGGAACATGCATTGTCCAAGAGCTTCCCACTCCCTAATTCTTATATCCAGCCGCTTCATTCACGGAGAGTAAATTTCAGGTCCCCAAATATATTTGTGTTTGCTTTCCTTGAAGTGGAACATGTGCGAGGTGGCTGGCATGCAAGTTATAGCTTTAGAAATAAAAGAAGTGGTCAAAACAGTGTTAATCAGGTGGCGTTGTGGCCATTCACCTCAACTCCAGAAGAAAGAAAGGGCAATTTCCAGGAAAAGATACTAAAACAAAATGAGCCCCACCTTGCACGAATGATATGTTGGCCATTTTTGCTTTACAGCTAATTGGTAAGATCAAAAGCAATTACTCACTTCATTGAAGAATTAGAACCCTGCAGGTTCCTACTGTTCCTACTGTTGGCACCTTATTTGAGTCCCAGACTCCCGGACTGTTTCCTGGCAAATGCTAAACTCCTGTGTGGAAACTGGGTGGGAGGAAGGCTGGGCACTGCTGACCAGAGCACTATGAGAGAGGGAGGAGGGTGCGTGACAGTGAGTGGAAAAGAGAAAGAGAGAGCCCAAGAGAGAGAGAACTGACACGGTAGGCACAGCCACTTGTTCAAAGAGAAAAGTGATTCTTCCCTCAGTGACTCAGAGTCTCAGGTTTTAAATTCGTATAACCTGCACAGAAACCGCCAGCTCATCACTTTGCTTCTCCTCTGACAGCCAGCAATCCACAGCCTGGTGAAAGGAACTGAATTCCACAAGCTACAAGAGCTCTGTGTCTTTGAATTACTCCTTTAACTTGACCAAACAAGTTTTGGGTAACAATGGTTACATTTTCTTTCCTATAATAGCTAAATTTTCTCACTCGCCTTTGGGCAGTGAGTTTCTTTTTTGGTGAAGGAACAGTGGTTATAATTTCAAATGAAGTTATTCAGTCTCACTTTTGTTGACACTTAACTGAATCCTTTTTAGAAATAAATGGTGGCATTGAAAGTGTACTTTCATTTCATCAACCACACGTTACTCAGTCCTAAAAGGCCTTTTGAAATGCTGCTACCTCTTGGGCAGCTTATTTCTGTATTTTGGTTTATTCTGAGTTTGAGAAAAAAAAGGTATTATCCTAGGTACTCATTTCAGAAATGCCAGAAAAGAAATACTTCTTATCCTTTTATTTTCAAGCATTATTGTCTGTGAACTAGTGAAGAAAAGCGGACAAGCAGGGCTTCTGAATGCAAAGAGGGAAAACTGTACATCTTTCACACAGACTGATGAAGCTATTGCAACTATAAGAAGGACTTTGGCCAGAGGCAAAACCCCAAAAAGTAAATCCTTTCTCACCCTGAATTATAAAATACTTCCTGTATTCCTTGCTGCATATATTATCATGGAAGATTTTTAGTGAGAAAAATTCTCCTTCCCCTATAACCAGATAAATTGGAGCTCTTTAAGCTGTGCCAATGTCCTGTCTTACCTTTCACTACACATTGTTTAAATATCTCCAAAGGGTTGATGAGGAAACTTTACCTAATAATTCTATTATTCTTCTATAGAGGAGGAAATAAAAAATACAGTAAAGAGAAACTCATCCCGTGTTTTCACTTGATCTCTGATCACTGCAGTACTAGACAGCTACACACCATGGTTTTGTCTTTTTAAAAATGAAAGCCTATTTATCCAGGTTGGCTTCTAATTCAGTCATTATTTTATCTGGTATTCCTACCAATCTAGTACAGACACTGAGTCTCTGAGTTTAGAAGTCAGAGAGACGGGTTCAAATTATGACTTCGTAAATTTCTAGTTGTCTCACTGTGGGCAGGTTAAGTTTTTCTCTCTGTTCTTTATATCTGCCTGGCTAAAATAGTTAAAATATATACTTAACAGTGTTGCTGAGGGGCTGAAATAAGGCACGGACATAGCACAGCCCTGCGTCAGGGCCTCATGACCATTGTAGCTTAGTATTCTAAAGTGCATTAAAGCAAAACAAAACAAAAATTTGAGAGTCCACTAATTTGGAAATATTTGCTTTGAATTGACCAGAATTATTTAAATAACATTTTGCCTACTAAAGAAAATATTAATGTTCCATTCATTCAACAAATATTTATAGCACACCCACTTTGTGCCAGCCTCTCTTGGGATACCTCAGTGAGCAAGAGATGCAATTTCCTGCCTCATGATATTCATAGTCAAGTTTATAAAATTATAATATAAATCCTTTATCTGTTGCCATTTTATTTCTTTTACCAAGCCTAAGAATTAAGCCACACTTTTAATTACATTGAATGGCTTTAAGAGTAGAAGGAAACAGATTTAACATCTTAATTTAGACAGGAATTTAAAACTTTTTTCTTTTTTTGGTCTTTATTTTTGACACAGAGAGAGAGAGAGAGAGAGAGGGATGGAGGGAGGGAGATGGGGAGGGTCAGACAGAGAGGGAGACAGGATCTGAAGTGGGCTCTGTGCTGAGATGATGACATGAGCTGAAGTCTGGCACTTAACCAACTGAGCCACCCAGGGCCCCTAGAGCTTTTTTTTTTTTTCTTTTCTTTTTTAATTTTTTTAAATGTTTATTTATTTTTGAGAGAGAGAGAGAGAGAAAGAGAGAGAGAGAGAGCGCCAGAGCAGAAGAGGGGCAGAGAGAGAGGGAGACAGAGAATCCAAAGCAGGCTCCAGGTTTTGAGCTGTCAGCACAGAGCCCCACACGAGGCTCCAACCCACGAACCATGAGATCGTGACCTGAGCCAAAGTCAGACATTCAGCCAACTGAGCCACCCAAGTGCCCCCCTAGAGCTTTTTAATAGAAGGATTTGGAATACAAATTTATTTTCTTTATATGTTTTGTAATTATCTACTCTTACTATAGAATTTCTGTCCTTGTAAAAAAAAAAAAGAATTTCCATTTTTGTCATGAAATGTTGAAGCCTTTGAATCTCCCCTCAGATCTCGTAAAAATGTGGAGCAAAGATTGTGAAATGCAGGAGACTGGAATCTTGAGCTGGGTAGGCAGGTGGAGGATTGCTTTCAAGGGGACCTCAGGCTTGTTTGGGTCCATTTGCCTCATCCTGATGCCAAGTAACTAGGAGTAATGTGCATCACCTGTGCGCGTAGACATTTGTCTCAAACAAAATATTATATAAATGTGCTGAACAATATCTTCCTAATTGTTTTCCTCGTGTAACTAATCTTTTTCTATCCAAAATAGAAACAAACAAAACACCCAAAACTTTATTACTTTACTCCTTTTCCTCATTTTCTTTTCTCAAGATCAGATTCTTAGAGTTGATTCAAGTCACCTCTATCATATGATGATGTGTAATAACATTTCAATTTATGTAATGGTTTTTCAAAGACTTTTTGAAAACCTTCCAAGTCGTTTCCCTCCTCTTCCCCTCATCTGCTTTTCTACCTTTCTACAAACTTAACTTTTTTCTAGAAGGGTCTTATTTTCTAGAAGGTTTATTTTCAATGACACTGATTTTACTTCGTTAAAGTAAGTAATGCTTTTTAAATTGAAAACAAGCTTTCAGGACAAATTCCTCCAGAGTTGGGTTTTGAACTTCTAAGCATATTTCTTCAAACACATTTAAATGAGTATAATTTAATAGTAATATAAGATACTGAAATAAAATTACCTATAACTACAATTACAGTGCTTGTGAATCTAAAGCATAGGAAGTAATCATCTCCTCAAAGCACCAATTTTATTCATGGAGCAAGGAAAATTTATAGAGAGATCTTTAAGAAATGTGGAACTGTTTGTTAGGAGGAAAAAAGTAAGACAAATTGTAAAAGGAATGAATCCATTGTAGTATTGGGAAGCCGTATTACCACATACCTCTTGGGGAGGCAGTATTTGGATACACAAAGGTGAATGGACAAGATTGAATAAATGCAGTGCAGCTGAAAAGTAAATTCTGGAATAGGAATTCTTCTTTAGTCTTTATTTTTGTAATCTTAATTTGGCAATTAGATGTTGATAAAATAACACATGTTCCTTGAACTTGTCCCAGGTAAAGGGATGAAATTAGCTTCAAAGAGAAATGATGTATCGTTAAAATAAAAAAAGAAAAACATTGTAAAATCTTTTAATTCATTCTTCCTGTAATTCTTATTCAGATTTGGATTGCATTTTTGGAGTAGCAAGAATTTGGTATAATAAGTACTGACTGATATTTTAGGTTTTTGTTTGAGATTGGGGAAATGGATATCAGTTTTTGTATCTTAGTAGATTCAAGAAATAGAATATAAATTCATTGTGTCACTAACCCTTTTCAGTTCTACCATCAAAATATCTCTTCTGTTTAGACTTCTAATTATACCTTTTTGTTTTAAATCTCTGTCCTTTTATCGATGTTTATTTAGTCTAAAATTTTCTACCACTACATACATCTCAAAAATGACATTTCAAGAAACAAATGAAGAATCTCATCCTCTGTAAAAAATTTCCTGAAATCCAAAAGAGAATTTACAACTTTCTTCATATGTCAGTACTTGTTAGTTTTGTAATGACACTTGTAATGCAGTTTTAATATTACTTGTTTACGTGATGTATCCGTTACTAGACTTTGAGATCTTTGAGGAGATATAGCTCATTTATCTCTACTAGGTAGGAAACCACATAAAGCAGACACTAAGCTCTTAGCTGGATCAATGGAATCTACATTGATTGTTTTCAAAGTTAAGTTTTTATTCTGAAAGCTAAAATTGAGTTTAACAAGTTTTAGGGAGTAGAAATCCCTTTTTTGATATTTCAAAAATGCCATGACAGTTACTGGATTTGAGAATTAAATGCTTCTTGAATAAAGCAGTATATGTTTCTGTAAAAACTGATGTTTTATAAACACTTATAATATGTAATAAAGATGTTATTAACTAATATACGTAATAACTACATACATACATGCGTGCCTTATAAATATATATAATGAATTAGTAGAGAGAATGTAATGCACATACAACATTTCAGTATGGAGATATATTCTGGTAGTTGCTAGAATGGAGTATCTCTTAAGATATTTTCCACTGCCAATAACTGAAAACTTGATATCAAAACAGCTGAAACAATTAGGGAATATATTATCTTTTATAACAGAAAAGTTCAGAGATAGGCTTCTGAACTGGAACAATATAACTTGATTTTTTTTCCTGCTATTTTCACATGTTTGTCATTCTCTTTGTTTTAAACTTCTACTTTCCTCGTTCAGTCTTTTAAGTATGGTAGTAGATGGTAGTAGATGGGGTTATGTGCTTCCTTCTTCATGTCTAAAGAGAAAAGAAAATCTTTCACCTACACCTGAAGTACAAATTACTTCCTTCTTTCTGAGTAATTCATGGTATATTCATTATTTTGTTTCAGTAACAGTTATTAGGAAAATGTCATGCATTTATTGGTTTAATCCTGAATTCCTGAGCCAGTCAATAGTGGCATGGTTTATGGGTTGATCATGTTTGGACTATTTTGGCCCATCACTCAGTATTTCAGAATGCAGTCAACTTTCCTGAATTGCAGCTACAAGAGGGAAGAGTGCATTTTTTTTTTTTTTTGGAATAATGCATGCTTAAACAAAATATAGGTTCTAGTCAAATTATGAGGAATGAATATTTGTTGAATAGACATTTATAATGTCCACTATAAATAGTGTTTATATTTTTTAACTATATAATAAAATTAGTAGGCTTCAGAAACATCTGAGTATAAGGTGGAAGAATTCTAGTGTTTTAAAAATCTAAACTGAACTGAAACTAAATAGACTCTGAGATTCTTTTTCCATAATATAATTTATCATATACTGAGTTTTGTTTGTGCTTTGTTTGTGCTTTTTAAGGTACCTTTACTTACCCAAGATCATATTGTATGGAAATGAAAATGCAATTGAAAATCAGTATTCAATAGCTAGAAGATTGAATAGAGAGTTAATAAATTGGAATTTAGAATTATTGGAAAACATCCAGAATGAATTTCATAGAGGAATAATATTGAAGAATACAAAACAGAATATAAGACATCAGGGGACAAAGACTAGGGAGAGAAGATACATGAGCTATCCAACTCCCCAACCCCTGCCTCACCAAAAGGAAGAAAGAACAGAAAGGAAAGGAGAGGAGAGGAGAGAGGAGAGGAGAGGAGATGAGAAAGGAGAGGAAATATAGAGTAGATAAGACAAATACAAAGGAAATTATGAGATGGTAAATTTAAGCCCTAGTATATTAATATGTACCTTACATATAAACTTAATAACCCTAAATCAACTCAAAAAGATAAGCAACTTAATAAGAAGAATACAAACACAAATGAATATAAGATAACATTACATTCTTATCATATTGCTAGAATTAAAAAGATTGACACTATCAAGTATTGGTGAAAATGTGGAGCAACTGGAACTCATCTCAATTTATTTGATGATGAGAGAAAAAGGGGTGTAGTAGCTAGAAGGAATTATGAAGGGCTTCCACGTTGCTGGGAATATTCTATTTCCTAATCTGGGTAGTAATTACATGGGTGTGTTAATGAAATGCATTAATCTGTAATTTTATGATATTTTACTTTCTTGCATATATATTATACTTCTGTAAAGTGTTCAGTGGAAATTATCACTTATTTTAACAAGTAAGCCTTGTTAAAATGTAGTTAAACTGCAGTTTTGAGGAAATGTAGTTAAACTGCAGTTTTGAGATTTATTACTACATACACAGTGTTACATAGTTACAATTGACTTTGCAAATTTGTATTCCCTTAAATGCTTCTGAAAAGGATACAATCATGGTAAATCACCAAAAAACAAAACAAAAAACAAAAAATCTATAGAAATGAATATGAAAAGATACACCCAATGAGTTTAGAAGATTATTTAATGTAATACGTGGTATTGAATTTCATTTTTACGTATCAGGTAGGTAAATGCCGGAAAAATTCATCATGTAATATATCAAAAAGCTCTGTGACCTTGAATTTCAAAGTTAATTCTGGTTATGTGACCTCTCAAAATTCTATCATGTCCTCTCAATGGTAGAGAAAATACAATTAATGAATAACCTCTCTTACTAGATTTAAACTTCTTTCCCATTGATGTATCGCCTTTCTTTCTTCCTTGTTCAGATCTTAGCCTAAAAGACTTTTCATCACAATAACTTTTCCTCTTTTTTTTTTTAAGCTTATTTATTGATTTTGAGAGAGAGAGAGTGCGAGTGGGGGAGAGGCAGAAAGAGAGGGAGAATCTCAAGTTGGCTCTGTGCTGTCAGCACAGGGCCTGATATGGGGTTTGAACTTATGAAACTGTGAGATCATGACCTGAACTGAAATCAGGAGTCCGACGCTTAACCAACTGAGCAACCCAGGCGCCCCTCCCTGACTCCTAAGTATGTTGTCTTCTTACCTTTGCGTTTGTTCTTTTTTTTTTCAATATATGAAGTTTATTGTCAAATTGGTTTCCATACAACACCCAGTGCTCATCCCAAAAGGTGCCCTCCTCAATATCCATCACCCACCCTCCCCTCCCTCCCACCCCCCATCAACCCTCAGTTTGTTCTCAGTTTTTAAGAGTCTCTTATGCTTTGGCTCTCTCCCACTCTAACCTCTTTTTTTTTCCTTCCCCTACCCCATGGGTTTCTGTTAAGTTTCTCAGGATCCACATAAGAGTGAAACCTTTGCGTTTGTTCTAAAGACTAATTGTTATAGAACTTCACCAACAACTTTTATGGGTTTACCTATTTTCCCAAATCTTTGAAGTCTTTGAAGTCAGGGATTGCATCAAACATGAAGACATCTTTTTAATCCCTGTCATTAGAGTAGAATGCACTGCCCATGCCCCAAATATATTTATTAAATAGAGAATAAATGAATCAATGAATCAATGCGGTGTTAGCCTCTGGCTGATAGTGGAGTTTGTAAACTGTGAAAGCAATTTTGGGAAATTTCTCTTCTGAGGTCATATTTACAAATGCCAATCGTGAAGTAACAGTTTTTACTGGAAGTGAAAATATGAAGTGTTCCATAGACCATGCAATGTCCTATAAATATCTCTAGAAACAACTTTGCTAGAGTTTTGTTTTCATTTTATGTATGTCTATTTTGAATACTTTGGGTTAGTAACTGCTTTCACAGCAAATAGTTTTGACATGGTTGTCTAGATTTGCCCAATCAGGATTTACTCTCCCTGAAACAGCTTTTGGAATAGAAAGGCACAAACTCTCTTCATTTATCTTATTAGAAGACTCAAGGTTTTCAAACTATGTTTAGGTTGTATATATTTTCCATTCTTCTCTCTGCAATGCTTTTTTCTTCTCTCTGCACATAATACTTACACTTAGTTTATCCCTAGATGATAATTTCTCATCATTTTCTTGTTTAGTAAGTACATACTAGTACTTTTTAATATACCGTGAGGGTTAGATCTCCAAATTACCAGTGAATGCTTTGATAATATATATCATATCCTACAAGTATAAAGTATTTCAGTAGCTATTTCTGCTTAAAAAGGCCAAGTGGTGCTCATATTATGTACATTCTCTCTTTTCCTTCTATATAGGAACATACATACAGACACACATATACACACACCCTTATATATTTTAATTTTTTTTAATATTTATTCATTTTTCAGAGACAGAGTACGAGTGGGGGGAGGGCAGAGAGAGAGGGCAACACAGGATCTGAAACAGGCTCCAGGCTCTGAGCTGTCAGCACAGAGCCTGACCAGGGGCTTGAATTCACGGAGTGCGAGATCATGACCTGAGCCGAAGTCAAATGCTTAACCGACTGAGCCACCCAGGTGCCCCTACACACCCTTATATTTATATCTACCTGTCTACATAACTTTTTTTCCAAAAAAGGAATAAAGCTATCATAAAAACTAAATTTTCCCAAGTGTGTCATTAAAATTGAAAAGGCCAATCTTGAATATGTACTCAAGAGAATCTCAGAAGTATGAATGATTGTTGTTTTGGGGAGTATATTCCTCTGATGCAGCAATAATCTGATCTGCTTTCCAAATCTAATTGTTTGAATTTTATTTCTTTCTATAAATGAGGTAATGAGATTTAGAGATTGAAGGGCAGAAATTTAATTGACAATGCAATAAACAGCCATCTAAAGTAAGCTTTCACAAAATGACACCACCACTCACTGGAAATCTCAACTATATTCAGAGTGAATATAAATGGTTACTTTTGAAATATTCGATGAAATTTCATACCCTTTGAGAATTCCTTTCAATCAGTATTAAGCAAAAGATTCTTTTAAAAGAAGTGAAGATGAGCAATTATGTTTTGTGATTTTCCAATACTTCTTTAACATTTCTTCTGTAAGTTAGGTGATATATCTGCACATTCCAGGGTAAATTTAAAAGAAATAGTACAAACTGGCTGTGTTTCATTAGGGCAAAATAGAGCAGATATTTTTACACGCAATAATATATTTTATATTAACACCTGCACTGTTTTGCAACAGAAATACTGCCATTCGTGTGATAGTCCAACTGTAATTCAGGTGATATATTTGGTTATATTTCATTTCCTGTTGTTTATATCTTCCTCAAAATAACATTAAAAAGTGATGAGAGGCTTATATTAGTATGGTTCAAACTGTGACCACAAAGTCTGTTGTCATGGCAACTCTGTCCAATTAAAAAAGTACCATACTCCAATTTGTGGTACAATATTCCTTGAAACACAATTATACTGTACAAAACATTTGACAATTCCTTGAGATTTACTAGTAGGGGATTTGAACTATAGAAATAATTTTATTGGGGAAATGAAGATAACTAATTTGCTTATTTGTATGGTTTTTTAATTTGATCTAAATTAGTTAGCATTATTTTTCTTTGTCTTAGTATTTCATTAGATATTACAGACATATAAAATATACACATATTAAATAATATTACATATTAATATCACATTCATATTATTTATTCTATTAATGCTATTGTATTGGAGGATAGTGAGGGTTTATTTAAATCACCTGATTGATTATTTAAATAGGATTCTACTTCAGGGCCAAGAGATTTAAATGGAAGTGTGACTAAATATATTTTATTTATAATCATTTAATCACATGCATCATTTAAGTTTCATTCTTCTGGATAGTATTTTTTCTGTGTCTCACTTTATTTTGATTCTTAGATTTTGTCAGATGGCACCTTACTCTTTGGCTTCATTAGACCACTTTGGACTTTGAACAAGGAATATTTCAAATGATTAAATGATGTATGCCATTGTGTCATTGTACTTCTGATTTTCACACCCATTGAATCTGTAAACGTGGCTCATCTGTGGTGGCCAGCATCGTTCAATAGATCTCACATGACATGTGTTGATGATCTTTGTGCTAGATGTAGGAATGGCAATAAAACCATATGGATTAACTGTAATCTTTCTCCACATTAACATGATGTCCAGAGATCCAGAATTATTCATCACTTTTCAGAGTACTCAATGTACATAACAACAACGTGTTACATCGTATCTATGGTAGACACTTTGAAATCTTGATTTTACTTCCAAAAAAATATCCACACAATCAGCAAACTGGGTGCTACCTTTGAAATCAGATTTTTTTTACTCCTCAGAGAAAATAGACAAAAACTTCAAGTTTAATGAATTCAAAAATTTCAGGCATAGGCACTGCCAAAATTGTAGTAAGTTACAGTAAATGACTTTACAAAGTTGCATTACAGTTCCTTGATTATAAGTATTTAAAAATAAACACATCAATAGGAACGTAAATTAATTTAAGGTAAGTGGTATGCCTTTTCTCTCCTCTCAAGAGTCTTCTGCCAGTACTTAAGGCAAGACTATGTACACATAGTTTGCAAGGATCTGTAGAATTACCAGTGAAGAAATGAGACTGAAATGACAACTACAATGGCAATTCGATTTTGATCTTTGCAATCCAGAAAATTTACCATTGTTCCTCAAATAAACATTGTTTGATATTCATCTAGTCAGTATTCCTCATTTGGTTCTATTATGTTAAAATAACAAATCACCTCATGCATAAAGCTAGCTCAGTAGCATTTATGTTTAGTTATAATTTGTTGAAAGATTCCTTATTGTTTTCCTGATGTTTTATCATATGCATGTGGGATACTGTTGGTTTGAGCAACAATGAAAAGCCAATATCACACTCCAGGATCTTGCTGCCTGTAGAATGGTTAACAATAGATAAAACGCATTTATTCTTGGCAGTCTTTGAAAAGTACCTTGGAGAATTACTGTAGCATTATGTACTGTAAGCTTCAGTGAAACTACAGACTAAAGTGTGATTTTCACAGGCTTATTGTATTCAAAACGCATTGCATGTTGTTAAAATAGCAAAGCTTTTTATGTTGATATTTGTGACATCCCTGAAACAAGATAATGCAATATGGAGAAAAGTCAGTAGAATTACATAGGAGAGGTGTTGTGTCCTGACATATTTACTAAGTAAAATGTAAGATAATGAAAATTATTAATTGGGAAACTGAATTTTAACAGGATCTATAATGCTGCTTGTAGCACAGGTTTCTGGACCATTCCTGCGTGGACGCACCTTTCAATTTATTGGCATTAGCTTTCATAATCGTTGTCCAGTAAAACACCCCGGGGTAAGCTCCTTTCATTACAATATGGTTCTGCGGCTCACCATCAGAACTGTCACTTGTCCTGTACAGTGGCCCACCTGATCCCTGGGTACAGCAAATCTCTGGCCTAGAAATGGCCTTCGCAGGGGCTCCTGGGTGGCTCAGTCAGTTGAGCATCCAGCTGTGACTCAGTTCATGATCCCATGGTTCATGATTTCCAGCCCCGTGTCATGCTCTGTGGAGCCTGCTTCAGAGTCTGTGTCTCCCTTTCTCTCTGCCCCTCCGCCCATTTATGTTCTGTCCCTCTCTCTCTCAAAACTAAATAAACATTAAAAAAAAAAAAAAAAGAAATGGCCTTCTCAGCCTTTCTTTGTAATAATGGGATAGGAAGGGAAGACACAGATTGGCAAAACAGAAGGAAAACATATTTTTTCCATGCATCTGCCAAGGAAAACAAAACTCCCAAAGGATTATGTTGGCAGTGAGTATAATCTTTGAGGGTAAAGTTACAACATGGTAAACAGAGGCATAAATTTTAGTGGTAAAGGGAATTATTTTTTGAGGAGTGTTAGCAACTGATACAAACTATATATTTTTTTTGCTTTTGTGAGAGGAAGAAGTTATTTCAAAGGTTAGCTAAGGTAGGATGGGCACTAATGTTTATTGAGTATCTATCATATGCCAAGCACTGTATTAGGCATGAATATAGATTTTCAGTAATGCTCATATTAGTTATGCAGGGAAGGCATTTTCATCCCATTTTATCAATGAGGATATTTACTTCTACCAACTTGCATTGTTTTCTATTAACAGCCCAGTAGAATACATTTTTATCTTATTTAGGGTGGCCTAAAGGGTCAGATGCTATTCATAAATCTTGAGACTGAGAATAAGGAAAACAATTTAATGGCAATTGGGTGACAGTGTGTAGAACACTATGCTCTACTAAAAATGTAGGTGTTCTCGTTTCTGATGGAATCTGCATTTAATGTGAGACATGATACGCAAATGTTGAAAAAAAATGAAATAGAAATGCCCAGTAATTGTTTATAGTGCTCTAAAGTTAATACAGCTCCTTCATGAAATTCTCACATTTGAACCCAAAAGCAATTATGTCAAAATGGTATTAGTATTTTTTACTCCCATTTTATGGTGATAACATTGAGAACTGGACAATTTTAGTGAATTGCATAAACTGTAACAGATGAGAAGTATTGAAACAAGAACTCAAACTTAGCTCTTCTTACCGTGTTTTTTTATTACATCATATTGAATATAGGTAAAATATAATAGCAATGATGATGAGTGTATTACGGTGCTTTCCTTATGCAGTATTTATATATTAAATCAGCTAATGCTTACAACAAATCTAGGAGGCAACTCTTCAATTATCCCAATTTTAGAGATGATAAACCTGAGGCATAGAAGTTAAATGACTTGTTGAAATGACTTACTAGCTATAGAGCTAGTAAGTGGCAAAGACGTGCTTTGGATTCAGATAGTGTGGTTCCTCAGCTCATGCCTTAAATGCCATGTTATATTATCTCTATGTCACACTGGTTTGGAAGACTGTCTATGAGCCCTGCATCAAATAGTTATTGTGAGAATCAAGTGAGTTAATACATATAATGAGTTGGAGCAGTGCCCAGCCCTCAATAAATGTTAGCTGTCATTGGCATAACCTATATATTTATTCAAGCACTAGCAATATACTGTTGCAAATGGAAAAGGATGGCTAGTTTGGAAAATTTCAATGGGAAGGTGAGCTTTGAGCAATATCAATTTATTATTTGTCATGACTCTGCAGATTGACTGGACAGTTCTTTGTTTCATGTGGTAATAGCTGGGGATGCAGTCCTCGAAGCTCACTCGGTCAGACATAGCCTCATTTTCTTTGTTAAAATGAATCACAGAGCCAGCCCAGTTTAGAGATGGGAGGGAATGTACAAGAGTATAAATACCATCTTATTGAAAGCCATCCTTAGACATCAGTTACCAGGGGAACATTTAGCAATGTACTCATGAAATCCCATTTGCTTACTCTTTAAAATCATATTTATAAAGTTATAATCTATCTTTTTTAAGTGAACAGTTCGGAGTCTTGACAAATGTATACATTCATATAACCATTACCACAAACAAGAAATGTAAACTGTCCATTAACTTTGTTTCCTTGTATCCTTTTGGAGTCAATCTTCTCCCCTCACTTCAGCAGGGGACATCCATTGGTCTGAAATCTGTTCTTTAATTCACCTTTTGCAGAATGTCATTGAAATAGAATCATACAGTTTGTAGATATTTGGAACTGGATTGTTTCACTTAGCCTAATGCTTGTGTTGTGTCTGGCATTGCCAAGTAATATTTCATTGGATGAATGTATGACAGTATGTTTATCCATTGATGGATAGTGTTTCCAGTGTTTGGTGATTATGAATAAAGCTGCGGAAGGGATTCATATACAAGTGTTTTTTTGTTTGTTTGTTTGCTTTTGTGTTTTGTTTTAGATGTATGTTTTTCTTTTCTTGGGTAAATACCTAAGTATAAGAATACTGGATCATATAATAAATGTATATTTAAGTTTATGAGAACTGCCAAACTATTTTCCAGAGAAAGTGAGCTATGTTACAATCCTACCAGAAATCTATGAGTTGTTTTAACTCCTTGTCAGACCTTGGCACTTGGCATTGTCAAATATTTTTTTTTCTCTGTATTCTAATGGACATGCAGTGGTATCTCACTTAGTTTTTTTTTTAAGTTTTTATTTATTTATTTTGAGAGAGAACAAGAGAGAGAGAGAGAGCTTGTGCATGCACACAAACAGGGGAAGAGCAGAGACAGAGGGAGAGAGAGAATCCCAGTGCCCAGCCTGATGCCAGGGCTTGACCCCATGAATTGTGAGATCATGACCTGTGCCAAAATCAAGAGTCAGATGCTTAACCTACTGAGCCACCCAGGTGCCCTGGTATCTCATTTAGTTTTAATGACTGAGAATGTCAAGTATATTTTTATGCACTCATTTACAATTCATTTGTCTTTTTTGGTAACAAGTCTATTCAATTTTTTGCTCATTTTGGATTGGGTTGTTTTATTTTGTTTTTTGAATTTTGAGAGTTTGTTATATATTCTCAGTCCTAGACATTGTCATATATAAGTTTTGCTAGTATTTTTTGTTATTAGTGGGTTTTTTCGTGTGTTTTTCAATGAAAGTTTTGCCTAAATAAAAATCACAAAAATGTTTTCTTATTTCCTTCAAGAAGCTTTATAGTTTTAGGTATTACATTTATGTCTATCATCCAGTTTTCATATATGGTAGGAGATGTGAATCATGAGCAGAATTTTGAAGGACAAACATGTTCTGTTTATCACCTGGATATTTTTATATATTTCTTGTATAAAATAATAAGAACAGCACACTTCACATATTAAAATTCTACGGAATCAATTCAAAATTAATTAACCTAACTGTATTAGTGATCCATGAGGAATCTTTGCCTACTGGTTTGGAGTGTTTCATTTGACACAAATGAAAGACAATACCATTTCTTTTTTTTTATTTTTTAATATTTATTTTTGAGAGAAAGAGAGACAGACTGTGAACAGGGGAGGGGCAGAGAGAGGGAGAGAGACACAGAATCTGAAGCAGGCTCCAGGCTCTGAGCTGTCAGCACAGAGCCCAACGCAGAGCTTGATGGACCATGAGATCATGACTTGAACGAAAGTTGGGTGCTGAACCAACTAAGCCACCTAGGTGTCCCAAAACAATACCATTTCTTTAATTGTAAGTTTAGCAAACATTTAGCCAGATTGAGTATACTTCCAAAATAATTTAGTTAGTTACTTTCAAATTAATTTTGACTCTAAGCTAATTTTACTCTGCTCTGGAAGTTTTAAAAATACAAGTCTAAGGAAGAGGATATTTGAGGTAATCCCATCATTGACACCTTAATTTGTGCTTGAATGGGACATTAAACTCTGTTCCAATTTTTTGACAAGCTAAATTGAGATGTTGAAAGGAAGAAGTGAGACATTGTATGTGAAATATCTTAAAGAATATAAAATGCCCTGATGATGATGATGACAGTGATGATATTCTTATTTAACCTGCAACTATTCTAAGTCACTCTAGGCATGTCTGCTAGAATAATCTTCCAGGTTGAAGCTGTAAGCCATTCCATAATTCACTGCCTTCTAATAAGTATCCAGTTCTCAACAGATGTCCACAAACTATAGCCATCTGCTTGCTCTTCTGCTCTGCAATATTAAGGCTTGCCGTATTCATACCTCAATACTTATTTCTTTTTCTTCTTCTTGTCATTGTTGATATGCTTAGGCAATTGTCACTCTTAATTATACTGTGAGTTTCCTGAGGCAGTCTAAATGTAAGAACATGTGGGATGGAAGTAGTAAAGCTTTGAAAATTTTGGATAGAGGTCCATAGAATGAATGTTCTACTTATAATTGATGAGGGTGAGAAGATTTTGATTGTCATAAGGACCAGTAATGCTTTTTTTGTTTTTTTTTTTAATTTTTACTGATATTTACAATGGCTTGACTCCTTTACAATTTTTTTTGTATGTATTTGTTTCCACATCTATAGATAAGGTTTAATGATGGTGTTTTAAGAATGGTCTGAAAACCTTTGGTAAAAAGCAGTATATAAGTGCAAAGTGTTGTCTTTCTGTTGATTGTGTCTTAGAATTTTGCACAGCTTGAGAAAATATATGAGAAAATGTCTTTTCAAGGCATTGTATCCTAAGCTAATTTTGCTTCTCTTTATTTTGATTTGATTGATATTGAAAAAAAATATCTATTTCAACAAAAGTTCTTTGAATATAACATAGACTGGAAAAAATAGAACAATAGTTTATCAGAAAGTGTTATATTCCCAGTTGAGAAATGATTTGTAACAGGCCACATAAATATTTCAATCACCTAAAATACCACATTGAAAACTGCCTGTGAGATCGATGCCTGTTGAAAGAATCTAGCAACTCCTTTGTGTGAAAGTCATCATTTCCTACACATATTTTAAGATATTGTTCACAGAAACTTGTATCTGGTACTCACAAAGTTCCAGTGGGTATAGATTTTATGTCAACTGAAAGTAGCATTGATGTTGCTGGGTTGTAATAGAATTATGCCCTGTTAGCAAGAAAGGCAAAGAAAGAACAAAAATAATCCTCTGGTGTAGGTAAAATAAATTAACTGTTTTATTTTTAAAAATAATTCAGATATTATTTTATACATTCCTCTTTTTTAAATAACTTCTTCTCTTTGTTGTTTACTTTTAAGTTTTATGTTCTTTCCCACCATTGTTTTATTCCCCTTTTTATTAAGAAGGGATGAACACTTTTCATGCTTGAATCCTGAGCTGCTTAATGAGTTCTTGCTAAGTATGTTTTTTAGTGTTTATTTACTTTTGAGAGAGAGGAAGAGAGAGACAGACAGATTGGGGGAGGTGCAGAGAGAGGAGACACAGAATCTGAACCAGGGTCCAGGCTCTCAGTTGTCAGCACAGAGCCCAAAGCAGAGCTCCATGGGCCCATGAGATCATGACCTGAGCAAAAGTCAGATGCTCAGCAGACTGAGCCACCCAGGCATCCTGACTTGCTAAGGATTTTTAGAGCAGTTGCTTTCTTCATTGTTTATGAAAGAACATAGCTATATATTTTTCACAACATTTTGAAGTATTTTTGTAAAATTAAAGGCAATCCATACTGATAATCTTTATATTGAACTGCTTGAACTGCTTGGAGGAAAAGAGAAGTGGGGCTGCTGAGAAGGAGGGAGGGAGGGAGGAAGGGAGGGAGACAGAGAGAGAGAGAGATCAAAGCCAATCTCAATCAGTTGTTTTGGAGGTTTAGGGAGTCACAGTTTAATCTCATTGCTTTATTCTATATCTATTTTCAAACCTCTATAATTATTTTTATTTATTTATTTCAGGGAAAAGATGTTACAGCTTTTATTTCTGAATCTAAACTCAAAGAGAACTTGAATTTTTTCTGTTTCACCCTATTTGAATGCAGAAATCCTTGGGATGTTGTGGTGAAAAGGGAGGGCTGGATGCTCATTGTGCACATCCAGAAGGCCAAGGGACAAAAACACTCCTTGTTTTGTTTTTGAAAACACAAAATGTAATTAGAAAAGAGTAATGCTAATGCTGTGTTAGGGATTTTTCTGTATTCTGTTAAAAGCTAAGAGAATGGAATACTTATTCCACACCAGAAACTAATAATTTTAGAATACTTTAACCAGTTTGGGTCAACTTGGCAATAATGGAAGGATGATAAAGACAACTGTATAATTTTTGCCTCTGTAGATTTATTTAATTTCTCTGCTTCATGCCTCAAATACATGTTCAGTACAATATGGCTTCACATGTCAGAAATAAAGCTGTGCCCTCAATGAATTTATATTATTCATTATATCATTAAATATTTTGAACACTTACTAAGAGCCAGGTGATATGTTATACTTTAAAGAAGATAGAGGCACAAAGTCCTTGCCTTTAAAGAGCTCCTATCTATATTGGGAGAGTTAGGCAAACCAGTGATCTCAACACAGTGAAGTAATTATTATAAAATAGCATCCCCATGAACATAGCATGATGAGTTCTATCCTGGTAGCATTAAGTTTGAGATGTGATATAATATCTAGTTTACAAGTAAAAATATCTCTCTGTAGTTCTGGTGATTGCCTGGATTATCTGTAAAGATTTGGAATTAATAAGCTTATAGCTAAAGCTAAAGAAAGGAATTATCTGAAAGAAAAAATAAAGTGAGATTAAGAAAATACTGAAAACAGAATGCTGGGAACTTAAAAGAATAATGGAGAAGGAACGACAAAGATGGGGAAAGAGAAATTGAATAGTAATGATCAGAAAGATAGAGGAGAATTGGGAGACCTGAATAGCCCTGAAAGGGACTGAGAATGCACAGGTGGATGGAGAAAGGGCAGTGCATGGGAGATGTAATCAATAAATTAAGCAATGCATAAGTTAGTTAGGGTATACCATGAAATGTGACCCCTGGATTTATCATTTGGAAAGGTAAATGTAGCCTTAAAAATAAGCAATTGTGAAGCTAATGAGGGCTGGAAATTGATACAAGGTAGAGAATGAAAAGCATACCCTTGGGAAGATCACTTACACTGAAGGTATAAACAAAGACCAAAAAACATAATTACAAAGATGGTAGAGAAATAGGCCAAGGATAACATGGGCTATCACAGAAAGTAACAAAAGGAGGGATTTTTCAAAGAAGGTGGTACACTTTACCAATGTGACTGATAAAGCAGAACCATACTGAAAATAGTTCCATGGTTTTGGCAATTAGATAGATTTTAATTATATAGTAATTTGTGTGATTATTTGGGTAATTTTTATGCTCTCCATTAGATGGTAAACCCTAGGAGGGCAAGTTGCAAGTGTGTGTTTATATATATATATATATATATATATATATATATATATATATATATATATATTTAGGTTAATGGCAGGAGGTCTAAGATAGAAGCTTGGTCACAATGATAGGCAATGGGGAAATAATTGGGAAAGAAGAGATTGAAGACAAAGAAAAGGAATAGCTCACAAAGCAATACCTTGAGCAATACTTTGAGGGGAAGATGGGATTTAGAGCACTGTGTAGGGATTAGCCCAACACAAGAAGAGGGACCTCGTATTTATTTTACTATTTTAAATAGCATTCTTTAGTTTATTTCAGCTTTATGTATCTTTTTGTCAATAGACTGAATTTTAAACATAATAATATTAACTGTGAGATTGGAAAGTCCAATTTGTCAGGTGAAAATATACTTCTGCACATTTCAAAAATACTTTTAGATCCTTTCCCCTATTTTAAAGCTTGTATAATGTATACCATCGTGCCTATAGTTAATAATACCACATTGCATATTTGAAAGTTGCTGAGAGAATAAATCTTGGAAGTTCCCATTATAAGAAAAAGAAAATTGTATCTATGTATGGTGATGATGGTAATTAGACTAATTGTGGGGATCATTTTGCAGTGTATACAATTTCAAATTATTATGTTGTACCCCTGAAACTGCTATAATGTTATAAGCCAATTATACCTCAATAAAAATCAAAAGCATGGGGTTACCTGGGTGGCTCAGTCAGTTAAGTGTCTGACTTTAGCCCAGGTCATGATCTCGCAGTTTTTGAGTTCAAGCCCTGCTTAGGGCTCTGTGCTGACAGCTCAGAGCCTGGAGCCTGCCTCGGATTCTGTGCCTCTCTCTCTGTCTGTTCCTCCCCTGCTCTCACTCTGTCTCTCTCTCTCTCTCACTCTTTAAAAAATAAATAAAGATTAAAAAAATAATAATAATAAAACAAAAGCATGTATATCCTCTAAGCATGCTAGGTTTTTTGTTGTTGTTGTTGTTTTCGTTTCTCTGAGCCAGGTTATTTTAACAACTTCAAAAACAAGCACACAGTAGAATTATATAATTATTTAATAATTAGAAGTTATATGATTATGTGAGATGTATATAATAAATCTTAATATTTATAAATAAATCTTATATAATATTTATAAATAAATCTTATACAATATTTATAAATAAAAATTATATAAAACTTATGTAATAATCATAAAGGATTGAATTCTTCCTGTCAATGGGATAAATTTAAAGTTTAGTATATCAGACTTTAAGACATTAAAAAATATAACTTTAGTTTACCTTACTTGTTCTACAACTGAAGAAACATGTACTAGGAATGTAATGTTTATCATGTTATTATAACCATTCAGATAAAACCTCAGCTTTTTATTCAGCAAGGAAATATGATAAGACTATCAATAGCATGTGATTGATTGTATTTTAGACTCATACTATTCATTCTGTAATTCTTTGAATTCCCTACTTTTTCATATTACTTCTCCAAAACATTTGGAAACACCTGATAGAGTTGTTTAGTGGTAGATGTCTCTATAATGCTTTTTCTTTGAGCTTATGCAGGAAAGTGATACTATTTAAGAGAAATCAGATATGATAGAGGTGATGCAGATCAGAGTGTTTGTGACTCTTATCCATGTGGGTGGGAAGTGGTAATGAATATTTAGCTTAAGTTCTTCCAGTGTACTTTGTTGTTTAAGCTGACATGTCAAAGGAATTGATACTCCTACAATAACATGCTGGAAGTCATATATTTGTGTACAGTAATGATCTCATTGAAAAATGACTTAATTTGATACATAGAACTTCTCAGCAGAGCCACAAACAGGCTCTTTTGGGTTATCCATTTCCTGGTGGCATAATTATAGTAACAGCATAGCAGTCTTTTCTTATTCTTTCTTTTAGAAGAAGTAAGCATGTTTTATTGAAGTCATGCACACAGCTGTGATTCGAATGGCAATATTTCTCTTACATCTGTGAAGGCTAATTTTCCTGACCTTTGCTTCAGCACAATTGAGTTAAATACTCAGGGGACCAAGTTACTATATTTAAGACAAAAATGCATAATGGGTGTTATTCAGCTGAGTAAGATGTGGTGCCTGCCCAGTAGGGGCTCACAGTCCAGTGAGAGAGGCAGACTTACATGTCAACAATTGTTACATGAGGTTACCTGTAATTAAGGGCACTAGGGGAGCAGGAGTGGAGGCCCCTTATGTTTCTCTTATTGGCTGGATCACCTCCCTCAAGCAGCCAGTGTTTTGACCAATTTAAGGTATGTGGTATTTTCATTCTCTTATATCCTGACCTCTGTGTCTGTTGGAAATCACTAATCCTGACCTTGAATCTTGACTTCACTCATTACTCAGTGAGTAGTTTGGAAGGCTTCTCTTGGGTCTATGTCCTGGCTCTGAGTAATCTTGCGTAATGGCTTGGAATGAAGGTATACAGAGCATTTCACCAACAGGGTAGCCTGCAGAATAAAAAAAATCCCTAAAATAGCTGTGAGATAAGATGGCTAATTATTTTTTCCCTCAATTATGTACTCCTTGGGAGAAAGAATGCAGACTGCCAATCATGGGGTAGATCTTCCATGAGGCACATGAAGACTAAATCCGTGAAGTCCTCTGTTGGCTCCTGCTTCTTTGTGGTTACCATTTCTACCTTTAACCATTATTCCTAGGCTGAATGGAAAATCACCAAAGATTCATTATCTCACTACTGTCTATAGACTGAGAAGAGCTCACTTGTAGAAAATGTCTTTTTTTTCCTGTTACACACAAGAGTATTTGGCTTAGAAACATTTTCTTCTGGCATAGGTCACAAAATGCTCTATTTAAACATTGGTAAATCATTGTGTTCAAGTACATAGAGCACTTAAACTTTCCTTAAAAAAATTGGAGCAAAAAGAAAGGAAGAAATAAACATCCAGTCACTACCATTAACATTGTTGCTATAATTGAAGAATAAAATTTAACTCTGAGCATTCTGGAAGTCAGAACTCAAAATAAAGCAAGATGATAGAAAGGAGTAAACATATTAATTACTAAAGGGATATGTTGCATTCCTGGCTATATGCTGAAATCTTTCCTTGTGGAACATTATATAGAGGTTAATGTTTGCTTACAATTTTATTGCAAGTGAAAGCAGTTTTTGGATAAAAGTTTAGGACATCAAGTGTAACAGAGTCAAAGTGCTCTTAAAACAAAAGTCGAAATTATCAGAACCCAGAAAATAACTCAGTTTTTGCCACTTTTTTTTTAAGACTATCTGAAAACAAAATAACAGGAAATGCATTCACGTAGCCCTCTTTCACCAATATATACATTCCAAAAAACATAGAACCTTTCAAGGTGTGGTATGTGTTCAGTAGAGAATTAACCTTCCTGAAGTTTCTAAAACAGCTCATTTATTGTATAATTATTGTTAAAGAATAAAGAAACTGAATAATAAAAACCTCCTCAATCTTTATGGCAAATGTTACGATGATTCCCCTCAGTATTTTTTTAATCAAAGTATAGTTGACACACAATGTTACATTAGTTTCAGATGTATAGTATAGGGATTCAGTGATTCCACAAGTCTATATGTTATGCTATGATCACCTCAAGTATAGCTACCATCTGTCGCCACACAAGCATCTTACAATACCATTGACTATACAGTAAAACCTTGAATTGTGAGTAATCCTTGTTCTGTGAGTGTTATGCAAGAGGAGAAAACATTTCTAATAAATTTTAACTTGATAAACGAGTAGCTTGCAATATGAATGAGTAGTACATGATGCCTAACATCACATGATCACAACTGAGCCAATGGCTCTTGAAATTTGCTTTGATATGTAAGTGCTTTGGGTTGCAAGCATGTTTCCAAAATGAACTTTTCTCACAAACAAAGGTTTTACTGTGTTCCCTATGTTGTGCCTTTTATCCTCATGACTTATTCATTCTATAACTGGATGCCTGTTTTTCCCACTCCTCTTCTCCTATTTTGCCCATTCCCCCAGCACCTTCCCCTCTGGCATCATTAGTTTGTTCTCTGTTTTTATGCATCTGTTCTGCTTTTCATTTGTTAATCCCTTTGCTTTGTTTTTTAGATTCCCTTTATAAGTAAAAGCATATGGTATTTGTCCTTCTCTGTCTGACTTATTTCATTTAGCACAATGCCCTCTAGGTCCATCCATATTGTTGCAAGTGTCAGCGCCTCAGTACTCTCAAGGACTCTTGGAACCTTAATCTTATTATCAAATTTTTAAGTCTACAGCAAAATCAAACCCCAGTTGTTTACAGTAGATATTGGCTCATTTACACACACTATACTGACTCTCTTCCTTTTTTCTGTCACTTTTCCATTATTCCACCAGTGATTCTTGCAGTCATCTCTAGAACTACTCACACTGAAGTCCTAGTTTCAAAATCTGCTTTTGGAGAAGCCAATCTAACACAGTCATTAAAGAAAGAGTAAATTATATTTGGCAGGGTATGTTCTATGTCAGGAAGGATATGCAGAATAATAAAACTTTGATTTTTTAATAATAAAACAAAAGGAATTTAGAGTATCAGTTAATTGAAATTTATTTTCAGGGCACCTGGGTGGTTTAGTCACATAAGCATCCGACTTCGGCTCACGTCATGATCTCACAGTTCATTGGTTTGAGCCCTGCAAAGGGCTCTGTGCTGACAGCTCAGCCTGGAGCCTGCTTTGGATTCTGTGTCTTCAGCTCTCTCTGCCCCTTCCCTGTTCGTGCACTCTCACTCTCTCTCTCTCTCTCTCTCTCCCCCCCTCTCAAAAATAAATAAACATTAAAAAAATTAAAAATAAGAAAAAGAAATTTATTTTCTATGAATATCAAGTTATCGTATCTTGCTTCTTGTTTTTGGTACTTTACTTAAGAATCTAGTTTCTTTTTATTTTGTCTCCATTATTTCAACTCTGATAAAACTGATCTGCCTTGCCAACACCTTTGTTTAGAGTAAGTCTTTGATGGTCTATCACAGAGTAGGATTAGAATTTAATTTTGAATATCCCTTCTCCTAACTACGTACTGTCTTAAATTAAGGGTAGCCTGAAAGGCAAAATAGTGATCCCATTTATCGGGAAGTCTCAAGAATCCCAACTTTAACAACAGAATCACTACTACCGACTCTGAGTCTATCAAAAGGAAAATAAGGTCTCATAACTACCATGTGTCAGGTCAGCAAACAGAATGTATTCCTAATAAATGTATTTGGACTTTCCTATGATGCAAGTCAGTGAAGATCAGGCGTTTTCTTATACAGATTTCGATATGTTTATAAAGGACATTGTCAACTATATGCCCTTCAAGAAGGCATTTCATGTATTGTGTCAGGGAGGTAACTCATTAGACAAAAGTACCTTCCAGGCTCAGTCACTAATTACACAGATCTGCCTTCAAAAAGATCAGGGTATTAATCAGCTTATACATAACTGTATATTACATAACTAAGATATTATGTAGCTGAAAATCTTGGGAATATGTACATCTGGTTTCTCCAGCTGTCTTGACAAGAAGATATCATTTCTCAAGAGGATAGTAGTAGATTGATTCCCCCCCCCACCATCGCAACTTGAAAGACATTTTTTCCCCACTGAATGTTAGACCTGGTTTTGATTCTATTAGCTAGAATTTAATGTATTTTTTATTTTCCTTTAAAAATAACCACAGTTGCTTTTAAATATTTTTAATACTTTTTCTTACAGTCAAATGGAATTATAGGTATTGGATTTACACTTTACTCCCCAAACATTCAAGAATTGGGATATTATAAGAAAAACAGCCGTATTTATGATTCTGGGCATTAGGCAATGAAAGAAAGTGATTTGGGGGAAACAGGGAACAAATGAAGTGAGATCCTATGATTGCCCTTTGTAAGAGTTTCCAGGCAAGGATTCCTGGAGAAGAGGAGATGAGCTGAGGGTCTGTGGAGACTAAAGCAGGTAGAATTTTCAGGAAATATTACTAGATAAAAGGGAAATGCATGGAGAGACAACTATGGAGATGATTATTCTACTTGAGTATTCAGCTGGATACTTTCCAGCACAAACCTGTGAAGAAACAACCTTATAAAATTACTTTTGGGGCACCTGAGTGGTTCAGTTAAGGGTTCAACTTCTGCTGAGGTCATGAACTCATAATTTGCTGATAGTGCAGAGGCTGCTTGGGATTCTCTGACTCCCTCTCTCTCTCTCTCCCCCTCTCCCTCTCCCTGAATGAATGAATGAATGAATGAATAAACAAAAATTATTTTTAAAAAAAATTACTTTTTCCTCTTCCTCCACCTCCTGTTCCTTTTTTTATTTTCTCTTTGACTCGGCCTCTGTCTTTTGGAACAGATTTATCAATATTATTGGTCTTTTTGGTACTTTCATTTTCTTTATTTTTCTTTCATTATTTTCCTCTTTTTAAATTTATGGGGCTTAATTTGCTCCTCTTTTTGTTTCTTCCTGAGATTGAAGTTAAGGTAATGAATTTTCAGGGTTTTTTTTTTTTTCGATATATGCATTTAGGGCACAGCTTGTCTGTTTTGAGTATAAATTTGAGTGCATCTCACCAGTTTTATATGTCAGAAATTCAGTATGATTGGAGTGGCTGAGTGGCTCAGTTGGTTAGGCATCCAACTTTGGCTCAGGTCATGATCTCACAGTTGGTGAGTTCGGGCCCCTCCTTGGGCTTTGTGCTGTCAGTTCAGAGCCTGGAGCCTGCTTAGGATTCTGTGTCTCCCCTCCCCCATTTGCACACTCTCTCTGTCTCTTATAAATAAATAAAAATGTTAAAAAATTAAAAAAAAAGAAATTCTGTATGATTCAGTTCAAAATATTTCTAATTGTCATTGTGATTTCTTCTTTGTTCCACTGGTCATTTGAAATGTGATGTTTTGATTGCCAAACATTTAGGTTTCTTGAGTTACTTTTAATGGTGATTTCTTTATTAATTTCACTGTGATCAAAGTATTTATTTCCTTTGCATATTTTTAATCTTTTAAACTATTGAACACTATTTTACGGCCTAATATATGATCCATTTTGGTAACTGTTACTCGAAAATAATGTACTCAGAAAGAATGGTCATCTGCAGTTGTTGGATAGGCTTTTCTATAAATGCCAGGTTTAATTTTCTTGCATGCTTATTCTATTTTTTTTCCTATTTATGTAAGTTATTGAAAGAAATATATTAAAGTCTTCTATTATTTATTTGGATGTGTGAATTTTGCTTTTATTTCAGAAATTTTAATTTTGTTTTGTATTTTGAGGATATGTTTTTGCTGCATAAAAAATGTAATGCTATTAGTTGATTCTTTATTGTTAAAAACTTCCCTTTTTGTGTTTTGTAATATTTTGTTCCTATAGTCTGCCCTGTCTGATCATAACTGTTTTAAGATATCTTAATATTCTCATGCTTTCATCCTTTCTGTATTTATTCACATATATGTGCAAATATAATATAATTAATATAATATAATATAAAATATAATATACTATAATATATTTATATGTGTTATATCTTTCTAAGCAGAAATAGCTGTATTTTTATTTATCCAGCATAACAATCTTTCTTTGTCTATGACTTAGAGTATTTAATATATATAACACTTAACATGTTTGAATTTATATAATCTTATAATTAATCTGTATCCCATCTGTTCTTTGTTCCATATTTCATTATGTAGTTTTTAAAAAATAAATTCTTATTCTTTTAGTTCTTTAAATGCTTACCTATATATTACAATAGGCATCTTTTACTGATTACAATATATCTTTATTACTTTTACAGTTTCTTTTATTTAAAAAATTTGTTGTTAATGTTTATTTATTATTTTTGAGAGAGAGAGACAGAGTGCGAGTGGGGGAGGGGCAGAGAGGGAGAGACACAGAATCTGAAGCAGGCTCCAGGCTCTGAGCTGTCAGCACAAAGCCTGATGTGAGGCTGAAAACCAGGAACTGTGAGATGGTGACCTAAGCCGAAGTCAGATGCTTAACCGACTGAGCCACCCAGGCGCCCCTATTACTTCTACATTTTCTGATTAAAGTGCTTAAAAAATGTCCCTCACAACTTTTGCACTATTCATTCTGCAAATATTAATTCTACATATATTTTGAAGTGCATGCATGTTATTATTATTGTTTCATTTTTTAATATTGTCTAACATTTCCCCTTTCTGGTGCTTTTTATTCTTCCTATATTATTATACTTTAATCAGGGATTCTTTTCTTTTTGTGTAAAGAATTATGTTTGATATTTCATTTAAGACAAGAGCTCTGGCTTTAATGTCTCTGAGTTTTTATTTGTCCAAAAGAGTCTTTATTTAGCCTTCATTTTTGAAGAATTTTTTTTTTCTAAATATCAATTAAGTTGCTTCTTTCTGCATGTGAATGGTCTCTCTCTCCCATTGTTTTGTTTCAGAAGTCAGCTTTCAGGGCGCATGGGCAGCTCACTTGGTTGAGCATCCACTTCAGCTCAGGTCGGCTCAGGTCATGATCTCTCAGTCGTCCAAGTCCTGCCTAGGGCTGTGTGCTGACACCTCAGAGCCTGGAGCCTGTTTCAGTTCCTGTGTCTCCCTCTATCTCTGCCCCTCCCCCTGCTTATGCTCTGTCTCTCTCAAAAATAAAATTAAACATAAAAAAAAATTTTAAGTCAGCTTTCAGTGTTATTATTAGTCCTTTGAAACTAATGTGTCTTTTTTTTTATTTAAATGCTTTAAAGTTTTCCCTTTTGTCTCACTTTTTAGTGGTTTTACATGATGTATCTAGGTGTTATTTGGGATTTAGCCAGGCTGTGATTCATAGAGCTTTCTGAATATTACAGTGGCTTGATGTTTTTCATCAATTTGGGGAAATTGTTGGCCAGTATTTCTTCTTATGCTTCAATTTCCCTGTCTGTGTTTTCTCCTTGGATTCCAGTAATATATGTGAGGCTTATTTATCAAGGTTCCATATATCTTTTATTTTCTTTTCCATCTCTCTTACTTGATTTCTTCAACTATGTACTTTGTATGTGTATATGTATAGAATGCTGTAGGTATACATTTTCTTTCTTCTACTGTGATTAATCTGTTCAATTCCTCTATATCTAAATTTCAGTTTTTTTGTAAGGTCCATGATTTATACTTGATTTTATTTTTTTTTAAATTTTTTTAACGTTTATTTATTTTTGAAAAAGAGAGAGACACAGCATGAACGGGGGAAGGGCAGAGAGAGAGGGAAACACAGAATATGAAGCAGGATCCAGGCTCTGAGCCATCAGCCCAGAGCCCGACGCGGGGCTCAAACTCGCGGACCGCGAGATCATGACCTGAGCTGAAGTCGGACGCTTAACCGACTGAGCCACCCAGGCATCCCTATACTTGATTTTAAAATTAAATTCTAATTCTCTGGTGAAAATATTCCATCTTTACATTTATATTTGGAACATATTAAACATAGTTGTTTTAAAATCTACTCCTCATAACTCAAATATCTAAAACTTCTGTTGGTTTACTTTTGCCTTTTTACTCTTAGACTTCTCAGTCATTTGGTCCTGTTTTCTAGCCTGTCTGGTAATTTTTGACTGAATGCCAGATGTTGTCAGTGAAAAAGTCCTGGACTCTGGATCATATTCCCTCCATCTTCTTGTAGGCCAGTAAAGTCTGTGCAGATGGCCTTGTTTCACTTGAGTATGTTCTATTTCTGGTTTGCTTCTAGTCCATAGGTGTCATCTCTTCAGGAGTCTCAAATGAAAGTCTGAAATTTTTATTATATTTTTGTAGTGATCCTCAACTCCAATTTTCATCTCCCCAGCACCACAAGACTGCCCAAATGTATGCTTACATTTTTAATATCTCAACTTCTGCTTTCTGCTTGTTTTATTTTCATTTTGTTCTTTACATTTTATCACTCAGCTAATGCCTCCAGGGAAATTTTTACACAATGCCATGACCAGTCCTCTGAAGTTCTCTTGGTCTAGAAAGCTTGATCTGTCAAATTCTTACTGTTCGTTTAGCGCTGAACTCCAGTTATGGTCTCCTTAGCTCACTGAGGCTACTACAAGTTCCAGACACCTACTTTCCTATCATGGTCTATGTCTCATGCTTTTTGTCATCAAAATTCCTAAAGGAAAAGTGGGCTTACATTAGAAACATAAATGTTTGGGTTCTGCTTCTGTTTTTCGCAATGAGTGTTTCAAAGCAGCTGTTAGAAGCATATATTTAGGGCCAAAGGGTAATATCACTCACATCTGAATGGGGTGAGGGGAGGATAACTGAATGATGAAATGTGCTTTAGGAAACAATGGAAGCAAAAAAACAATGCCAGAATGGTGTCCACAGTGGAGAGGAAAAAGCCAAACTCTGAACAAAGGTTGCTAAACAAATCAGTCCCTATGCAATTAGATGGAAAAGCACTTAGCAACAGTATGAAAATGAGACTAGTTAGAAATCAGGCACAATGAAAGATGACTCAGATTCTCTAAAGTTTGCATACTTTATAACATTACTTTTAATTCCACATAGAGTTAGTTCACATGAGATGTGATGATACAAGTAATACAGGAAGAAGAAATCATTTCTAGATTCCAGATATAAAATCAATACTAATCTGTCATTTAGTGAAGGAACTCAAACTCTCTGAGCTGTTATTAATTAATTCCTACTGGAATTCCCCTCAAAATCTTCAGGACTGATACAGTTTGGCATTGTTATAGGTGTAAAACTGGCATTAAAACTTCTGGTCTCGTTAAACATTTCTGGTCTCTTTGTTCTTTTTAAAACCTTGTATTCCAAATACCAAGCTTTACTGGGATCTGAAACATGATTAAATATGAATATGAATTCAGTCCCTCTCCATAAAAGTCTGTTCTGTATGATGCACACATTCCTCTTGGTGTAACATCATTGTTTCAGTTTTACAGGCTTAAACTTATGAGTATTTAGTCTGCCAAACCCTCCTTGAAAGTGTGTGTGCGTGCGCGCGCGCACACACGTGTGTGTATGCGCGTGCACGTGGGTGTGTGTATGCGCGTGCACGTGTGTGTGTGTGTGTGTGTGTGACAGAGACAGAGACAAACAAGGGAGAGCAAAATGGGCTTCACAATTTGCAGAACCCAGTGCCAAATAAAAATGCAGGACCTCTTTTTCAAGAGTTATTAAGAATTTCAAGAAGATGACAGCAGAGCATTGAATCAAGTATGGGACCTTTCTGAGCACAAGCCTGTGTGACCGCACAAGTACATGCTGAGAGAATGGCCTCAAGGGAGAGAGAAAGAGAGAAGATAGAACAAGTGCATATTTTATTTCACTCACTTCATACTCTCAAGAGAATGTGTCCTAACAGTTTGAAGGCTTGCTTAATCTGATCACTTTGATGATTTGGTTGTACAAGTTTGAGATTAGACGTTAAAGTGGAGTAAATTACTCTGCATAAAATTGGAAGTTCATGGGATGGGGGGGGGGGTGGAATTCAGTGACAGAGAATGAGACAAGCCTTTGAGACTGGATAATACACAGGAGAACCTGCAGTGTAGTTCAGAGTCTGGGAGAAATATGAGTTTAAATATATACATATAGATAAATTCATTCATATATGTGGGAAACACACACACACACACACACACACACACACACAACATGATAGCAGAATGGTCAGGAGAGACTTTGGAGAAGGGAGAGATCTAACAGAGATTTTAAAAATATATTTTCTCTGTGGGCTATATATATAACACCTCTCTTGTATTCTTGCCTTGAAATCTTTAATACAGTTTGCTTTAATATATTACTCACAGGCTAACATTTGAAAAAAACAAGTAAGTTGTTTAAAAAACTCAACATTTCCTTTCCCATATGAGTGAATTATTTGTCACAAGTCTTCTTTTGATATATATGTGTATAGACCGATCGATCAATAGATCTTTTAGTACTTGTCTATCTATCTATCTATCTATCTCCATGTATCTATATCTATGTATATCTTCATATTTCTTCCTGGCTGGGTTGGAGTGCAAGCTCTCTTAATATTTCACTGACAAGAAATGAACCATCTTCAATGTATTTCCACCAGCAAAGAAGACTTTGTTAAGTTTTACTTTCTCTGGTTTGTTTTCTAAAAGCAGCAGTTTACTTCCATTTTCAGTATGAAAATGTAACCATAAATATTCTGTTAGCATATCTACCTACTCCTATCCAGGAGTTTGGATACTATTCCTTTGTTTCCTAAATATTTATCAGTTGGAATTTACTAATTCAAAAAATTTTAGAAAAAATATTTACTTTCTTGATACATGCTAAATTAAGACCCTTTGAAGGTCTTTATCCTTTTTAAATGATAAAGAAAAAATCTTTATCCTTTTTAAACCACAATGATGGAGAAATGTGTGTTAATATTTAGCATGCGGTAGTGTATGCAATAGTCAATTTACATTCCATTGGTACTATTAACTGACCCATTTCCATTTGGGAATTAATCTGAGTAGATATTTTGGAACTTTTGATGAATGATGTATAAATCTGTATTCAAGTCTTCTCTAGTTATTTACTTAGTATCATATTTACTACTATTTTTTTCTAAAACTTTCTTATTAACAGGGGTACCTGGGTAGCTCAGTCGGTTGAGCCTCTGGCCCTTGGTTGTGGCTCAGGTCATGATCTCACAGTTCATGAGTTCAAGCCCTGTTTTGGGCTCCGTGCTGATAGTGCAGAGCCTGCTTGGGATTCTCTCTCTCCTTTTCTCTCTGTCCCTACTCTGCTTGCGCACTTTCTGTCTCTCAATATAAGTAAATTAATATATATATATTATATATATTATAATTAATTATAATTATAATATATATAATATATTTTTATATTTTATTTTTATAATTATATATTTTACAATATATAATTATATTATATATATTAATAATAATATAAAATTAATATATATGTATATATGTATATATATGTAATATATGTGTATATATATATATATGTAATAAAACTTCCTTAGCAATTTTTTAATACTAATTTTTCCAATAAAGTTCAGAATCATTTTGTCCAGTTCGGAGAAAAAAAAAGGACTCTAATAGTAATTGCCTCAAGTTCACATACTCATAAAAGAAAGACACTTTGTAATTTTTAAGTTGTATTAGCTCGGAAAACAGTATCTCTCTCCAACTACTCAGGGTTTCTGTCAAGTCTCTAAATAAAAGTTTAGTTTTTTCATCTTATAGGCATTGTAAATTTTCTATTAAAACTCATAATAATGTTAAAGCTTTTGTTGCTAATGTAAAAATTATATTACATATATAATTGCATAATATTTTATTATAGTTGATGTTATATATGATAAACCATACCAAATAAATTAATTATATTTGTTATATATATTTATAAATATATGTACATTCCATTCATTTATTTAATCAGTCAAGTAATGCTCGGTATTGAGGATACAGTAATGAATATGACCTTTATGATTTCTGCTGTTATGGAGTTTTCTAGTTGGGAAACAAAACATAGGTAAATGCACTAAAAATAATTATAGCTCACAACCAATTCACAAAAGATAGAAACAGAGTAATGTTTTTTTTAACGTTTATTTATTTTTGAGACAGAGAGAGACAGAGCTTGAATGGGGGAGGATCAGAGAGAGAGGGAGACACAGAATCTGAAACAGGCTCAAGGCTCTGAGCTGTCAGCACAGAGCCGGATGCGGGGCTTGAACTCACGGACCGCGAGATCATGACCTGAGCCTAAGAGGGACACTTAACTGACTCAGCCACCCAGGCGCCCCTAGAGTAGTGGTTTTTAAACATACATTATCAAATACACATAGTAGCTAATAATTTTGTATACCCCTTGTAGAAACAAATTTGTTTAAATGTATATATGTTTGCATATATACATGTGAGAGTATACAATTATTTTGTAGTATAAGTAATATAAAATATATACACCATAGATATTTGAAAGGTTGTAATAAAAATAAATACAAAGCAACAATGTAGTATTTTCTTCCTATATTCCATTGGAGCATCTATTTGTCCTTCCCATGATGTACACACATCCCACTTTGGAGGCTAAAAGAATACCTCAGTGTGTGGTAGGGAAGTCTTTTCTCACGCGGTGACATTTAAGCTTAGTTCTGAAGTACAAAAAGTGCCCCTGGGAGGCCATGGAAAGAGCATTCCAGGAATAGATAATTACAGGTATAAATTCCTGACGTTAGAGTATGGTGTGTCTCAGGAAATGTCACAAGGCAGTGTTGTTGGATCATGGTGGCTGATGGTGTTGGGGAGGAATAGAGGAGGTAAGGATAGAGTGATAGGCATGCTCAAAAGAATCTGTATTTTACAGATTTTGTGAGGCATTTAGATTTTATAATAAGTGTAATGGAATATTAAGGAAGAATTGTGGGTTTGAGAGTGACATGTCTAATTGTGGTTTCAATTCTGTATGATGAGTGTGATCTCTGCGAAGGAGTGCTTCTAGGGACAATTAGGGGAGTCAGGACTGAGTCCCAAGGTAGTCACCATTAAAAAGTTGAGTGGAGGAGAAACCTATAAAGAAGAATGAGGAGAAGTGGTAAGGTATAGGAGAAAAGAAACGCCAGCATGTATCACAAGATCTCAAGGAGAAAAGTGTTCAAGAAAGCAGCAGTGGCTCATTGACAGATAAATCATTTATAGGTAGGGTAAGATAAAGACAGAAAAGGATCCATTGATTTTGGCCACATGAAAACCTTTGGTAACTGATAAGAGCAGTTTCAGTGGAGCTATGGGACTAGAAGACAGATTGCAAAAGGTGAATAGGATAAATTGTGGATGCAGTTTTGCCTCAGAACATAAAAGACCATCACTTTTTTAAATAGCTATAGATTATTCCACTCTATGGGTGTATAATAATTTATTTAATCAGTTGTATTATGTTGACATTTATGTTGTTTCCAGTCTTTTGCTAACACAAGCATTGCTTACAAGAATAGCTCTGTATTAAAAGTTCTGTTCACCATATGAACACACATGCAGAATACTTTTAGAAATGGAAGAACTGAATGGCCAACTTTGAGAAATATCCTCATAAAACTGTAGAACTTCAAGATTTATAAAATCCTCAAAGTTTTCAGACAAATGAGATCAAATAATATACAAGGCTAAGAGGATTAAATTGGCATGATTCTGGCAAAAGCAGCAGGCAAAGCAGGGAAAAACTCAAGAGAAGAAAGACATTGTGACACAAAAGGCTATAGCTAACTAAACCATCCTTCAAATTCCAAGGCTATGGACAATTATTTTAGTCATTTAAAAACTCAGAAAATGCTTTAACTTTGAACCCTTACTCAGCAATCTACTAGAGAATGAACTTTATTAAAGTATGACATAAGAAGGGAGACTGGCAAAATGAATATTGGTGACAGTACTTGTAGATTGAGGACTCACACAAAGCTGAATTTAAGAGAGAAAAACAACACAAAAACTATATTCTTTCCTATACTTTATAGGAAAGAATAAAATGTGTACATTTTATATTCTGAGAAAGTAGATACAATGAAAATAAAATGAGAGAAGACAAAGGGTATGGACAGAGCAATATAGAATAGGCAATAGGTGAAAGTCAAAGATAGAATTAACCACTGACAAAACAGGTAGTAAAAAAAATTAAGAACAGAGAGTTAAGGACATTTTTAAAAAGGTATAAAGGGGAAGGTGACCACTGGAACAAAAATGCGCACCTTCCAAATTTCAAAAGAAATTTACCTGTTAGAAAGGAAGGAAAATCATTCAACTGCAGAAAGCAAATATCATATAATATTCATAGTAATTTAACAAAAATAGATTAACAAAAATTGATTAATAGATCAAACATCACACCCATATCAATAAATTGAATGGGCTTAATTTAACCTTATAAAATAAAACAATTTTCAATTGGGCTCAAAAAGAAAAACACAATGATAAGCTATATAAAGGAGACACCTGCAAAACAAATGATTCAGCTATTCTAAAAATTAAAAAATACAAAGTATAAAACAAACAAGAGTAAAAAGAACAGATTTTGAGTTTGGAATCAGCCAAAGTAAAATTCAATGGAAAATAATTAGCCCTAACCCTAATGAGGACTTTTTAAGTGCTAAAAGCCATCATTTATAATAAAGATACAGCAGTTATGTCTATATAGCAGCTATGTCTTTCGATCACTTATCTATCTTTCTATCTCTACCATCTATCTATTTATCATCATCATCATCAACATCATCTATCCATAACAACCACCTCTATGAAAGAGAAACCACAGAAGACAAAGTTCACATAAATATGAACAAAGAACTACAAGGACATGCAATGATCGTTGCAAATCATCATTTCCTGAAATATAGTAGGATCTTTCAGTATGGAATTCAAGTCTTCTTTTATTTCTGTAATTTTTTTTTGTTCTGCTTAAAGGAAGCTTTTATACATCGCTCTGTGTTCAAGTCAGATCAAGTGGAAAGGAAAAGTTATAATAGAAAAAGAGCATCTCTCCAGCATTCTCTAAACCTTTAACATTCACTGTCTTTCCATGATACAGTAATTATTAACTTACTTCTTGCCTGTCTTCCCCTGCTGACAATGTATACTCTCTACCAAATCCTTATGACTTGGAAAGAGTGTCTGGTATGTGGTATGTGCTTAACAAGTAACTGGTGAAAGATTGAACTATTGAAGGAATGAATCCTGTCTGGTCATGAGTGATTCCTTTCAATATAAATGAAAACATGTTTTTCAATTGATTTCTTCAGTTATTGTTTTCCTCCACAAGTTTACTTTTAGCTTTCTAATAACTTCTTTAATCAATTATTTTTTTCTAGTGTTTATTTATTTTTGAAGGAGAGAGAGACAGAGTGTGAGTGGGGGAGGGGCAGAGAGAGAGGGAGTCACAGAATCTGAAACAGGCTCCAGGCTCTGAGCTGTCAGCACAGAGCCTGATGCGGGGCTCGAACTCACAACCCTTGAGATCATGACCTGAGCCTAAGTCAGACTCTCAACCGACTGAGCCACCCAGGTGCCCCTAATCAATTATTTTTATCTCCTGGGTGTGCTCCCAAATTCTCTTCCTTTTTATTCTTGAGTTAAAATTTGTTCTTACTCAATATTGTGAACTGCTTCTGGTTCATCTTCTAAAGTTCTAATTACGTATTTTATTCTTGCATTTCACTTTAAATTCATAAGGCATAATTTATGTGCTTTAATATTATTTATTCTTGTTAGTTGCCATATATGTGTGGTCTTTCTCCTACAGTTTCTGTATCTTTTTTTAATGTTTATTTATTTTTGAGAGAGAGAGAGACAGACCACAAGGGGGGAGGGGCAGAGACAGACAGGGCGACACAGAATCTGAAACAGGCTCCAGGCTCTGAGCTGTCCGTACAGAGCCTGACATGGGGCTCAACACAGGAAGCGAGATCATGACCTGAGCTGAAGTCAGATGCTTAACCGACTGAGCCACCTAGGTGCCCCTTTCTATGTCATTTTTATTAAAGGTCTTCTCTTGTTCCATTAGCTATGAATCTGTAGGAACACATATCCTGGTTATTCTGTTTAGTTTATTTTCTTTAAAACATAAAATACTATGCATTATACATTGATGGTTTGCTAAAAGAGAATGATTAAGATCAGTTTGAAAATTTTAGAAAGATTATTTGGGAAGACTAGAATTTTTGTTTATTATGACTTTATTTTTATTTAGTAATAGTTTATTGCAAAGTACTCTGCTACACACAGGGTGTGTAAAATCAAACCAAAAGTTTGACTCGTAGTAGAGGATACATGTTATATATTTCATGTTAATCAGTTCCCATTATGTATGGTCTGGAGGGAGGCTCAGCAAGAATTAGCAATTGCAGAACACTCAGCAATTACCGACTAAGGGGTATTATGTTTGAAAGCCAAACTGAAGCATTCAGCTTTAGTAAAATCTGTTTCCCAAATTAGGACACAGAAAGTCTGATCTTATGAGTTTGGACTGCTGAAGAAAGTTGTCCTACTTCTGAAACACTGATTTGTTCTCTTTATGTAGTGACTTACTGCCTTTACTTTATATTGCTTTCCTCATCACAACTACACAGAGAAAGTGGGATACATTCCATATTTGTCATTATCAGAACTTCTGTGTTTTAGTTGTGATTAATGGGAAAAAAAATGCTCGAAGTTACAACTAAGCATTGGATAATGTTTAGTGTGAAACCCGGGAGATTTTATAAACAGGTAAATGTAAATCATTTCAGCAGTTTTCCTTCTTGTTCATGCCAATTAATTCCCACATGAATATCTACGATCTTTGAAGCTGCTTTAAACTGATTCAGCATTTCCGTTCAAAACTGCAGATATAAAATATCTAGCATTTAAATTTGCTTTAACCTGATACTGGAAATGAGTGTCAATGTAACTGCAAATACATTTTGAATGACTGGTTTTGATTTTATCTGCCTTTATAGTTTATTAGTCCTATAACTGGATACAGACACAAAATACTTATTAAAATAGGGTTATTTTTTCTGTTCACCAAAATTTGCACAATTAGGCAAGGTTTTCGTTCTGGATTTACTAGCTGCACTTCGCTTTACTGGTAACTTTAAAAGGGCAGAGTACAAATACTTTTATACCTGTGTTACTGACACAGTCGTGTAAAGAGGAATAGTGGTCATGATGTTCCAAAATCGCTTTCTGGTCATTAGGTTACTGAGATTATATCCTTCAGAAAGAGGCTTTTCTTAACAAGGAGGAAGAGCCATCACTAGAGTTTATGTCTTCCAGGCATGCACTAAGACAATTTTCAATGACTAATTATAGCTGGAGGAAGCAGAAAAAGACTACCAGAAAAAAAAAATCCATCAGAGGAGTTAATTTAGAGAAAGAAGGAGTGCAGTTTGAAAGCAATTTTGTAAATTCCAAGCATAACTGCTTTGCATTCTTCAAAACAATCTCGATTTTACTGACTTCATGATAGGGCATTGGTTATTGAGGAGAGCAAAAGCTCATTTCATAACTGTAGTGCCTATATTTGTACAAGGTGTTCTCCAGAAGAAGTCAACCTGATTCCTTTAGGAAAGTATTGGGGGAATATTTGAAATATTAAAACCTATGGTCTTTACAGCTAAACATCTCACAACTTAAAACTTAGTCCACATTTATAATCCTTTATTGATAGTTCTGAAATTTTGAAGAAAGTAGATGTATCCACTCTAATGTTGAAGCATACATTTTTAGTAGTCAAATACATTTTGCAAATTTCTTTAACTTACAAAAAATGTTAAAAATATAAGTGGGGTTGATCTTATCAAATGATGACTTACAAATTCTATGAAAACAAGTGTTTGCCTAAATCTGTTGGCTACATTTAAGTTACCTTTAGTAATGAAAATCAAGAAATATTTATATAGTTCTAAATCTCAGCAAAAATCTCATTCTAAAATTGGATGATTATCATCAGGAAAGTTAGCACAGTGACATCATCTACTAACTTATCTGATTTCTGTGCAAAGCCTGGCTAGCAGTGAAGAATCAGCCACCTGTCATGTAGAGTACTGCAAGCAGTACTCAAGTACTGCTTCAGTCTTGACAGCCAGAGTGGTGTTTTATGCTGTGTAAAATACTTCAAACATTAAGGAAAAATATAGAGAATAATCTGAATTCTTGTGGAGTTTTTTTTTAATTTTTTAAAGTTTTTATTTATTTTTGAGAGAGAGAAAGAGAGAGCAGGGGAGGGGCAGAAAAAGAGGGACAGAGAGAGAGCCCCAAACAGGCTCTATGTTGCCAGCACTAAACCATACATGAGGCTCAAAGTCACAAATGTGAGATCATGGCCTGAGCTGAAAGCAAGAGTCAGATGCTTAACCGACTGAGCCACCCAGGAACCTGCTGTGGAATTTTAATAGAATAATATCACAACAAAATAAATAGAGGCACAGATTTGGGATAGTGGAAAATTAAAATTCCCTGTGGTCAAGGAAGCCTGGGCTGAAGAACTAACACTGCATTAGTAAAATGAAGTTCAAAAGCAAAAGGACTCAAAAACATGGTGACAGACTTGAGGAACTATCATCAAGCATTTTTAAGAGTAAAATGATAAAATCAATACGTGAAAAGAATTTATGTGATAATTGGCTGGAAAGGTGAATTAAGCCTGAGCCCTTACATTAACCGAGCATCGGAAAAGCCAAAGTAAGTATTGATAAGGCTTCTGTCTAGGGTGATGGCATAACTAGTTGAAAATAAAAGAAAAGTCTAAGAATATATAAAAGAAAAAGGTGTGTTAGATGTTTACCAGCACTTTGGCATAAAGAACAGGAAAAAGTTAGAAGTGACTCATATTCATAGGTTTGAAGCTTGGGAGAATTATGTTACCATTGATAACCAAAGGAAAATGTAGAAACTGAGGGGGAATGGGCTCAGGTTGCAATCATGTTAAGAAGGCTCAGTAGCAATGAGCAGGTGGAAGTCAGAAACGAGATTCATTTGCAGAGAACAAACAGAAAACAAAGATAAAAGTGGATATTCTAAATATTTTTAATGTTTATTTATTTTTGAGAGAGACAGAGACAGAGCATGAGTGAAGGAGGGGCAGGGAGAGAAGGAGACACAGGATCTGAGGCAGGCTCTAGGCTCTGAGCTGTCAGCATAGAGCCTGACGTGGGGTTTGAACCCTTGAGCAATGAGATCATGACCTGAACCTAAGTCGGACACTTAACCGATTGAGCCACCCAGGCACCCCAAAAGATGAATATTTTATATTAAATTGTTTCTTGACTTTTGACCTATTAGTCAGGCATAGTCAGAAGTATTTTTTTTTCCAAAACACATGTTGTGAAGGTTAGATATCTTGTTCTATGAACAAGTGTTGATTATTTTTTCTGGTGAATAATCAAACATTTATGTAGTCAATATAGATAAAAATAAAAGGCAAGCATTTAAATTGTATCAATTTGACTTAGCTATTTTTGATTCATACGTTAGGATTTCATAAATGTCTAAGTTAAAATTTAACAATGACATAATTTGTACACAAATTGAAAAACTGCTTTATGGTTATTGTTCTACCTATAACTCAATCAAAGTGTTAAATAAATTTGGACTATTGTTAAGAATTTGAGTGAATGGTGGGCCGTATGAGAAAGGATGCTAATTTACTTTTAAGCCACTTAGATTAACATCAATATTGTTTGGCTAGCATAGGCCTAAACATAGGAGAATTCATTTAGGAATTAAGCCATTGCAAAGAGTTGTAACTTGCTCAAAATTTCTATTTACTCTTGAATTCTAATAAGACCCATTATCATAACTGATTACTTCCTAAGGAACAGCAAAGTTAAAAAAAAAAACAACAAAACAACAAAAATAAAACTCCAAATCTTTCTGATTAGATAGCGCTTTTACAGAAAAGAAGTGTTATAGTGATTATGGGTCAGTATAGTGGTGGTCCCTTTAAGGGAGTGCTGTAACCATTAATGTTTATATATGACAAGAAGTTCCTCATTTGCAGAACAGAATGATAGTGTTTTGGAATATCCATTTTCAGTAATTACTATTATTATTATTTTATTTTATTTCCATTGCCCTTTATTAAAGCAAAAGCATATCTGGAAGTCCAATACTTAAAGCAGACAGCATTCTTGCAGCTGTAAAGTGAGGCTGGGAGTACAGAGCCTGGTTCTACTGATGCCTCCACTCATTTGACCCTAGCTTCCCCTGTTAGGGCTCATACACTCATAGCCTTCCTAACATAAGAGCCATTTACAAGTAAAAACATTTTAGGGCTGCCCACATTGCAATAGTAATAATTTTAGTATCTATTGATGAATAGATCAATGGCTGTTTATATTGAATAGGTTCCAGGGATTTTTTAGTCCCTGATTGGAAGCTTGTCAACACCCTAGGGCAATGTACTGCAGGCAAATGCTCCCATAAACAGTAACTAGCTGCATTCACCTGATTCCCTATCCTTGAAGATACTGAGCTACCATGATCATCTTTTAATAATTGGAGTAGGCTGAATAATGGCCCCAAATGCATCCACATCCTATTCCCTAGAACCTGTGAATGTAACCTTAGAGGAAAGGTACTTTTCAGATTTGACTAAGTTAAGACTCTTGAGATGAGGAAATTATTCTAGATTATCATGGTGGACACAAAATATAACCAGAAGGGTCCCTAGAAGAGGAAGGCAGAAGAAGATTTAATGAGAGAAAAAGAGATGCAACTTGATGACAGACTAAAGAGGTTGGACTCATGCAAGGAAAATGTCATTGGCTTAGAGCACAGTTGGCGTCCAGAAGCAGAAAAGACAACGAAAAGGGAACTTCTAAAGCCTCTAGAAGGAACCAACCCAGTGAAGCTAGCTTCAGCTCTTAGAACTAGTAGAGAATCAGTTGGTGGTGTTTTAAGCTTCCAAGTTTGTGGTAGTTTGTTATAGTAGCCATAAGAAGCTAATGTAGGGGCGCTTGGGTGGCTCAGTCGGTTAAGCGTCCGACTTCGGCTCAGGTCATGATCTCACAGCTTGTGGGTTCGAGCCCCACGTCGGGCTCTGTGCTGACTGCTCAGAGCCTGGAGCCTGTTTCGGATTCTGTGTCTCCCTCTCTCTCTGACCCTCCCCCGTTCATGCTCTGTCTCTCTCTGTCTCAAAAATAAATAAAAGTTAAAAAAAAAAGAAGCTAATGTAATAATCATCAATATTTTCATAATCATGTAATAATAAAACTAATAACCATGCATTGTTTATAAATAAAAGGCTTCCCTTTAAGAATGGTTATATGTTTCACTACCATAGCCTTTATAGTTTTTAGTGCTTTTACTTTATTATCGCATTTGATTCTCAAAATAATTCTATAAAGTAAGCAATTAAGATATTATACCTGTTTTATTTATGAGGACACTGGAACTTGGGAAACTTACACAACTTGCAGTAAAAAGAGGTTCTTTGACTCCTTGCCTATTGTTTCCTGCCTATACAGTCCTGCCTCTTTAGAAAGAACTTAGAAAAGTATGCGAAACAATTTATATAGACCACATTTATTTAAGGGCAGGCAATGGCCTCCCCTAAACTAGGAAAATAGAAAATTCATCACAAAAAGGAAACCTTCTATCTTAAGTTTATGTTGCATAGCAGCTTATTGACTGGTAAATGCCAAGTCCTTTCCACACAAGAAAGAATTGGTCAGAATATTCATCTGAATTCGTATTATTTAACATGGAGTGTACAGTTTAACATGGAACACAAATAGAGATTTATGGAATGAGACCATAAATAAATATTTTCAGAAGTAATTAAATATCTTTTTTTAATGTATGGAGAGCTAAATAGAAAGAATGAAAAACTAAATGAAAGTGTATGCCATAAGAATTCATTTTTAGTGATTTTTTATATTTCTAAATATCATTTAAGGAGAGATATGAGTCTAGAAATTAGAATGAAAGTACATTTTTAGAAGGTATTAAAGAGATTATAACTATGTCCAGCTTTATTTTCATGCTGTGTCTGCAATCTCCTGTAGGGAAGCTGATAATATGCCTATCACCAAGGCTTACTTTCTCATTTTCCATGGTCAACATGATAATTACTCTAAAGGCAAATATCACTGGGTACAGGTATATTCAACAGGTAAAGCATACAGTATAAAGTCTATACTGTAACTATGCAAATGCCCTCATTCTCAAAACCTCAAGCAAATATTGATTAAGAATTTTAAGCTCTTCAAAGGGTTGTTGGAGCAAAGTGAATAAGTTTAGGAGCTTTTAGAAGTTGTTTTTGCCTCAGGTGGGCTTCTGGAACTGAGTGATTCCATACTTCTCAAAGAAGGCAGTGCATTAAACAGCTGTAAATGGTACCAGGCAACAACTCAGGGAAAATTTTAAATGAGATAAAAATTATTTCATTTTTTCTGAAAAAAAAAACTCAGCAGAAATCCATTTTAACTCTAACCTTTTCATTATTAACTAGAAGTCATTTTATTTTAGTTCCTTTCATGTAAGTAAGATTGACCATGAGGTATTGCTTAAGAGAGATTCAGGAAAGATGATGTGATGGGACACTACTGTTAAGTAGATTTTATTGAGTCCTTATTGAATTGGTTAAGTCCATAATGTAATGTTAGACCTGGAGACAACTTAGAAATCAACCCCTTCACTTTACACCAGAAGAAACAGAGGCCTAGAATGATGTGTGGATGGCATCACCATCCATGCTGTTAATCAAATTAAAAATGCAAACAACCAACAAAATTAAAGAGTTCTTTATATACCTAAAGGAAGTTTGTTTAGTAATTTGCCACTTAAAAAAAGTTCTAAAGTCTGTCTACTATCTTCTCGCAAAGCTTGATTGCCCCAGCTACCATTTTCTCTCATTTGGAATACTCCGATAGCCTATTACCTTTGCTTCCATCATTCTCTCTCCTTTCCCTCTAATTTATTCTCTTCATAAAGCCAGAGTGACTTCTTTGAAGTTCATATATGACCAGATCACTTCCTACTGAAATGATTTCAGTGGCTTCCCACTGTTCTTGAGATGAAGAATGAGCTCCCTAACTTGAACCCTGGCTTCTTCTCATTTCGACTTTGGCCACCCATTCCACCACATTGGTCACAGCTTTGCAGGCACACATTCCTTCTTCACATGCTCTTCATTATACAAGGCTTTCCCTGCTCTAGTCCAGTTACTCCCTCAGGCCTTCCTTGGGACAAAGCTTCCTTGAAGCTTTCCTTGACTTTCTGACTTATTTTAAAAATCCCTGTCAGACTCTCATACAACATGTGCCTTTCTTTTATAGCACTTATGATAGTTGTAATTTCACACGGATGTGTGGTATTGTCTCCCCTGTGAGACTGTAAGTTCCAGAAATGACAGTGTCCACATTGTAATTTTTTCCCACCACTACTGCTCAACGCCAATTACAATATCTAAAGAATAAAATTCTAAAAGTGAGCTGACAAACCAAAAAAATGTACAGTGATTTTCTAACTATTTTAGCAATAGAAATATTTCATTAAAATCTCACATAAATCCCTAGAAAATAAAGAAAATAGAAGTAACATATTAATAGTATACATTAAGTACAGTTTTATAGGATTTAGGTAAAATGAAGTTATCAAAAATGTGGCTATTTGAAATAACAAAATATCTTAGGAAATAACCAAAAAGTTGAATTAGGATATGTTGCATTTAAAAAAAAATCAAGCACAAATAAGTCTTAGCATCCATTTTATCTTGAAATATTGTTTTGGTTAATTGAACAAAGAAATCCAAGTATGTCTAGTTAGACAACTGAAGCACTAACAGTTAGCATTCTATTCACAGGATGCTTTTCATTTAAAATGTGGCAGAATCCTGAATAGCAGATTTTTTTTTTTTACTGTGCAATCCATAGCAACCTCTAATAATTTCTTAGGTCTTCTGATAGGTGAAACATTTAGAATGAGTATAAGTCTGTTTAGCCAGGTTATAACATTATTTTTGAGTAATTTTTCAAATATATCTTAAATATCATAAATTGAGTGATCTTTTAAATTAAATATCAGGTGAGTGACATTTGTCTCAGATATTCTCTTACATCAGGGCACTCAGTATTTATTCTGTTTGTCAAGTTGAATCCAGAATCCATTCACTAACACTTTACCTACAACATTGTACTTTAGGAATCCAATCCCCCACTGCCAAAATGAGCTTAGGAAAAAATAAATATATCTAACCTGTTCTAAATGCATCGTACAAACATGTTTGGGAGAGATTGTATGTTTGAGATATTAAGCAAATGCGTTGTTTTCATCAGCAAAAATAATGAGTTTGTCTTCTATGACATATTTAAACCTCCACCTAGACTGTTAGAACTATTTCTGAAAAAGTCTTCTATTTAATAAGATTGTTAATACATTTGACAATTCTGTGACATTTCCCAAAAATGTTTTTGAAAGATGCTGGCTTCTATAATTTCTTTGCAACATGTGGTGCTGACTTGAACACATTTGGGCAGTAGATTCATACTTGCCATCTCGGCAGTTGTTGACCTCAGTGCTTTCACACTGTCAGTACAGATGTCACTACATTTTTGCCAACATCCTTTATGGTGTGTTAAAACCTGATCCAAACACTAGCAAAAAAATTCCCCTGTTGTCCAAGTGTCAAGTGTTTATATTAATGCAGCCTCCTCACATGCACCTGCATGTACAGTAAAAAACAAACAAATGGAAATCAGAAATACGTGCATTCTCATTCAATTGAACTGTAAATGTGGCAGTTATGAATCTCAGCCCATAAATTCAAGTGCAGAGGAATATAAATATTTAATCTGAAGCTTTGTACTCCAAGCCCCCATTTACCGGAGTGGAAGTAGCTTAACCAGTTCTCTGAGTGTAGCTTCTTATGCTCAGAAATGTCTTAAGGTTTCAGCGAGTTTAGGTCTGCCACCTCCTGTACTTGATCCGTGAGCTCCGTTAGTGACTGCTGAAACCTTCACTTCCCTTTTCAGATCCTGTGAGTACTTCTGTTACCTCCATGCTTGCTAGGGTATAGAGGGCTAGGGCATAGGAATCTGCACATGGGAATCTATACCCTTCCACACCATGACACAGCTCTCAAGAGTCATTCCCTTTCAGGAATCTTTGTGCCTCTCTGGCACTCTCCATGCGTTTAAGGCCCAGGTCTCCTCTCTCCACTAACTCCCCACTCTCATCATTTCTTCTTTATTTTTCCTTCCTGCCTGGGGTCATCTTTTTTTTTTTTTAACTCTAGGAACAGAATGTATTATTATTTTCTCTCTGCTTCTTATGAAAGAAAAAAAATCCCACAAAACTCAAATCTTCCAAGTTTTATAAGGCTACGATTTCTGGAATATGTATTCATTTAGTTAGCAAGCACTTAAATACCTACTAAATGCCAACCATGCTTCTCTGGCTGTTTATCAGTAAGAAAAATGACAAAGTCTCTGCCTTCATGGAACTAATATTCTTGAAAAAAAATAAGCAATGTAATATATATTTTAAGCATGTTCTCTGATAATGTGAATCTCTATGAAGATAATGCGATATATGAGGGTAGATGGAGACAAGTTCTTTGAAAAAGTGATATTTGAGGAGAATGTGTGAATGAAATAAATAATTTAGAAAGCAAAAATCAGTGTGTGAAATGGCCTTGGTGTAGGCTGGACTTGGGTAGTTTTAGGAATAGCAAGAAGGCCAATGTAGTTGGAGCTGGGAATGGCAGATGAGGAATTGTCATAAGATAAAAACCAATGTGGAAATAATAGCCTTTTAAACTTTTTCTATCATTTTCCATTTCTATAATCAGCACAGGGGTGAAAATGGGAAAAAACAAAAATAAATATGAAGTAGAAACAGAAAGGAAAAGGAATATAAACTTAATATCCCAAATGTTATCTGGTTTCACAAAGATCCACATTTCAGACTTTGGAAAAATGCATCAGTCTTATTGCATGATCATTCTTGGAATCCTTTCTGCTCTGGGTTATCTGACAGTGGGACTAATTCTATTTCCCTCCCAGCCAATCCATAGCACATGTTTGTTGCAATATTAATAATCTAGGATTTAACTATTTTTTTTTCCTAATTTTATCTGTCTCTCTTTCAAATGTGATGAGTTTAACTCACCTTATCTGTTACCTAAACCTTTTTTTAGTAATAGTAAGCTTTTCACAATTAGCATAAAGGAAGCAGAAGCTCTAATTGTTTACATTCTTTATTTTATCTTTCAAAATTATATGTAACTTTGCAGGGACTACAACACTATTGTGTAACAGTGGACAACTTAAAATTCGTTAGAATTTGGACAGTGTCTGCATTTATGAAAACACAAAAGACAATGTTCTGTCTTTGAGTGAACTCACATGAAAATTTTGAGGCTGCCCCTTTAGTTTATCACTATTGTTGATGTGGTTGATATTAGGATAAGAAATACTCATTGGGAGTTGAATAAAAATTGTCCTCTGATCTCAAGTCTGCTTAATCACGTCAGAGTCATTGGTCACCATGATATCTTATTTTTAAATGATTTGCTTTTAAAAGATGATAGAATCTATTTTTAAGAGTAATTGTGCACCACACTTGAAAACAGATAACATTGTAAACATAAATTTAGTCAGGTTTATCAAAAACAAAAAATTTATATATTCTAAAGGTACAGTAAGGTCCCAAACCATTTTTAATACATAATGCAGCAGTATTAGGACATGGTAAATGATATTTTCATTGTTACTATATAATTCTCAAGAGTATGCATGGAGCTTTGCCTGGCATTTAATTAAGTCCATTTCATGTCTGCCATGAAAGAACACTGGCTTGCAGAAAGGAGTCATGCAGACCCAAGTTCAAAGAATGACATGTGCAAAGTTAGAAACTTCTTACTCAATGATACACAGAAAAAAATAAATATATGCTAAGGATGGCAATACAATTTTATCTGGGTTATACAAAACTGAATTAAACTGCCAACAAAAGTTAATAATAGTCGATGTGTTACAGATGCTAAAGTCACATATGTGTGTGTAGCTTACCCATAACATTTAAAATATTTAAATATGTTTTTAAAATGAAAATGAAATCCTACATTTGTAGAATATTTGAAGCTCAACCAAAAGTTGGAAACTTTTATTATACACACTGATCTGAATATAATAAAAAACAAAATGATACACGGATTGCTGGTCTGTACAGTCTGATCAACCTTGTAAACAGAAAATAACATAATATGAACTGACTATAAAAAAGAACAGTTAGCAACTCTACATTTTTCAGAGATCCAACAAGTTTCACCAGGCCCAATGTAGAGTCAGAGCCAAGGGCATCATAGAAAATGCTTAATAGCACAAGCAAGACCATAGGAACCAAATCAGCAAGCATTGGTCTACCTTTTATGAAACCACAGTAAACCTGACTTGGATATCGTATATAACTGTGACCTGTCTTTAAGAAGGGTATGACAGAGTTGCAGAAGCCTAAGGAAGACTACTTTTAAATAATCCAGGAGCAAATCAGTTTCTACAAAATAAAAGATTGGCTTCTTCAGTCTCCAAAATAGATTAAGATGGACTGATTCGCTTTCATTTGTCTAACTCATTGTCTTTTTTTTCTAATTCATCTTCTGATCTATCACTGGAATTCTATTTCCAAAACACAAATCTGATATCACTCACCTATTAAAAACTTTTTGGAGACTTACTACTCGCTATGTGATAAAATCTACTTTCCCTATATGGCATGGAGAGTCCATCACCCTGTAGGTTTCAATTATATTTGCGGTCATTTTCTCTTTCCTCACATGTTGTTTAGTTTGTGTAGGAATACTCATCATTTCCCAAGAACTGCTTGAAACTTTGAATATGCCATTCACTCTAGCAGAAACAACTTTACTCCCAATTAGACTTTACCACCTCATTGAAATTATATTGTAAGGAAAAAGAATAGAAGGAAATTAAAGTCCCCCTCATCTCTATCTCCATTAACAACCTTACCCCCTCCTATAACAATATTTATTTTCTTTTTTTTTTCATTACTCATAGGGCCCCACTTTTTCTATAATAGCCATATGTATTTCTTAAGAAGAAAAAAAGACATTTCCAAGAATCCCTTACAATTAGGGGTGGCCCAAAATAGATAATAAGATACAAGTGGAAATCATTTGAAGATTTCCAGGACTTTCATTTATCCTTTGCCTTTCCCTCTGTGATTGTGAAACATGACCATCTACTAAGAACAATGGGATAAAAAAAAAAAACATAAGGAATCTGGGTCCTTGAGATGCTATACTTCCAGATTTCATGTTACATGTGAAAGATTATTCCTCTCAAATTTTAGGACATTGTTCAGTTATGTCCTGTGTACTCCAGCATTATAGTTACCTGTTTGCCTTTAGTCTCCTCCATTGAAGTGTAAATTAAGAAAAAAATATATTCCTCTTTGTTTGCACATAGTATAATATATAGCACAAAGTAAGTGGTCATTTATTAGCAATGGTAATATAATTGCTACTATTATTAACTTAATTCCATTAAAAAGACAATGTGTCCAATCAGAAGTAGATGGGCAAAAGTTTTGATAAATGTATGGATCATTGATTAATAATGATTGATAGCAGAATTATAGCTACAGGGGAGTATATTTGACTTTTGTAGTATCATAGGAAGGCCAACCTTCAAGTACCCTTTGAGCCATTATAAACCCTAGAATAGGGAAGAGGATGTAACTTTTACTTAACCCAACATGATGTGTTCTCCTACTAATGAAAAAGTCCATGAGAAGAAAATCATGATGCTGAAGGACTCTCAAAAGAAAATCTGTCACAGATATAAGACAGAAAGTAATTTTGCAACAAAGTTTTGTGCCAATAATCTCAAATTACTTTAAAAATCAGGAGTCTTGGGCTTCTGCTTCAGTGAAGATGAAGTAGCGTTGCTGAGAAGTTTAACTACAACCCTGGACACGATATATAAAACAAACATAAGAAAATTCTGACATATGCAGAGGAAGGAAGACTGATTAAGAACTTCAGAATCAAAAGATTGGCACAGTGGGTTTCTTTTTACTTTATACACCCTTAGACATAGAGCTGAAAAAGCTAGCAACCTGGAAAAGCCAACTGGCATGGACCTCTGCCACTCCTTCCATCCTGTTTTCTTAAGCCAAAGGATAAGTAAAGTGAAGCCTAACAAAACAGTAAAATTTTAGGTAATAACCTTTCTATGTGAGTTACACCTCACATATAACACTGTGGCCTGACCCCAACCCACACCACCAAATGTTCAGTGGGATGCCTGGGCTTTCTTTATCACCAGGTTGAAATGAGACATCCTCTCTTCCTCTACCCCTGACCAGAGTGGTGCCAGAGAAAGACAAGTAAGGAGCTGAAACATTCATTCCCTTTGAGTGCCAACACCTAGCCCCCCTGTAGTGTCATTGATGATGGAGGGAAACTGGACATCCACCTCCACCCACAGTGACATGGCAGCCTTCCTCCTCCTTGCTTGTGTGTTGCCAGAAGATGCCTAGGGGAGAGTAAGGACTTTAAACAGTGTCCAGAGATAATGAGCTTGGAACAGGCCTTATGAGAAACAGTGAAAAGGCACCCTTTTACTCGTACCTCACAGCCAGGGAGATATCAGTAGGTTTCTAGTGAGGATCTGAAACGCCCACTCCATCCAGCAGTAACAAGGAGCCACTCCTGGGTATCAATAGAAACTGAGTGGCGAATGTTGACTTCTACCTCCATCTGGCAGCAATGAGATGTAGCTTCCCTTCCCTTACTCTGCTGGAGCAACTAACTATAAAAGAAATCAGCAAAATCAAAAGGTCTAACTAAGGTCTAGTGTTTTATAGCATGATATCCCAAGAGGCCAGTTTTTAAATAAAAAAGTTACTTATCATATCAGGAACCAGGAAAATCTTAAACTGAATGAAAAAGGACAATCGATAGATGCCAACACCAAAATGACAGTGATTTTGGAATCAGCCGACAATGATTTTAAAGCAACTATCCTAAAAATGATTCAATAAGCAATTGAAATAATGAAAAAAAAAAAGTGTCAGTAAAGAAATTGAAAGTCTAAGCAAAGAAATAGAAGCTATAATGAACCACATAGTATCTTACCTACCAGGGCAAAACAGTGTCAATGGCAACAGATTTCTCATCATCATCAATGGATGCTGGAAAGTAGTGTTATATTTTTCAAGAGCGAAAATCTAAGAACTGTCAACCCAGAATCCTATGTCCAGAAAAGCATCCTTTAGGAACAAAGGAGAATTCAAGATGTTATCAGATGAAGGAATACTAAAGGAACTTTTCAGCAGTAGAACTACTCTAAAAGAACAGCTAAAGAATTCTGTAAACAGAAATGAAATGATAAAGTTATCTTGAAACATCACGAGGGAAGAAAGAACAATGTAAGAAAAAAATATGGGTAAATAGACTTTTCTTCTTTTAAGTTTTATAAATGATGTTTCATGGTGAAAGCCAAAATTATAACACTGATGTGATAAATATATGTAAAGGAAATATTTAACACAACAACCTGTTATGTTCATACAACTTTATGTAAATGTTTATACCATCTGTATTCATAATAGCTCCAAACTAGACACAATACAGGCGTCTTTCAGCGGGTTAGTAGTGAAACAAACTGTGGTACATTCACATTATGGAATACTTACTTTCGATACAAAGGAGCAAACTATTGATACAAGCAACAACCTGGATACATCTTCAGGAAATTAAGCCAAATGAAAAAAGCCAATCTTCAAAATGTGACATACCAGTGTGATTCCATTTATGTAATATTCTTGAAATGACAAAATTCTAGAAATTGAGGACAGATTAATTGTTGCCTATAATTAAAGAAGGGGTGTGGGTTAAAAGGAAATGTGTATGTCTTTAAGAGAGCACCACGATAAGTGATTGATCACTAAATCCTATAACTGAATTGAATATTATTTTACTGTATGTTAACTAACTGGAATTTAAGCAAAAATTTGAAGAGATAATAAATAAATCAATGAATAAATAAATAAACAAAAGGCCACCAGGAGGGATCTTTGTTTTGATAGAAACATTCTGTACTGACTCCATTAATGTCAACATCCTTGACATGATATTAGATTATAGTTTTGTAAGATATTAACATGAGGGCAAATTAAGTAAAGAGTACAATGTATTATTATAATACTCTATTATTTCTTACAGTTGCAATATGAATTATAATAATCTCAAATAGAACATTTACTTCAAAAATTAAGGTGAAATAAAGGTGTTTATAAAATGACTGGTCTCACATAGTTTTAAACTTAAATTTCATTAAAATGACTGATGTCACCTGATAGCCACACACAAAGAATAAAATATCATCAAGAGGTGATTTTTTCATTGTTCAGGAAAATTACAATGAGATAGATTACAATTTTTATTTCTCTAAGTTTTAGTTGCCAGAATTCAATTGCTGAGGTCCTAAAATTTTAGCAAATTATTTTTGCAAAAATTTGTCTATCAGTAAAAACTATTTATTTGTTTATTTAGTATTTGATTGGCTAAAATAAGATTTTAACCTTAGAAATTTAAATGTCAGCACTTGGTTTGTGCAGAACTTAAAAAAGGCAATAGCTTTTTTTCCTAATGAAAGCTATCATCCATATTTAGTTTTATCTTAAATATTTTCTATGAATAAATAAAGCCAAATTATATGTGAACTAATCACAGGTCTGTGGGGTCAGAGGAGACTTACAAAGTCATTTAACTATATCCTTGTTCCTCACTTTCCAAATTACAGGGAAAAAAAAAATCAGTGGTTCCAATAATGAACAACGCAGGCTATTGTCACCTTCTCAGTCACCCAAATGTTCTTTCTATGCAAAATGCATAAATCTGGAGAAATACAGCAATGGAGCTGACTTACAGAGAAAATAATGTCTGTGGGTATTTGTACACACTTCTTATATCTTCTCTGTGTAGGTGTTCGTGTACATCTTGTATCTTCTCTGTCTCTTCATATATATTTAATTTTCACTTGTAGAAATTTCTCTGTGCTTTTCCAAAGCTCAGTTGAGCTGCTGTGGCTATAAAGGTGAAGTAGAAGGCCTAGGGGCACTTTGTTTCATAGGTATACTGTTTGCCTCATAACACAATAGGCTTTAGTATAAAATAAGAAAATCCTTGAACAATAAAGCTATAATCTTCAAATCCTACGTAGCTTTGCAGGCTTTCTTTATAGCCAAATCCATCAGAGCACTAAAAGTGGGATCTGACTTCCAATGAAAATATGTGAAAACAATAATCATAACATCTTAGTGAAAGCTCTCTTGCTTTTCTTAGGCATGTTGTTCTTTGCCTACTTTTAAAAAACATTTTTTTTCTTATTTACAACAACAAACAGAAAAGTGAAATAAAAGTGCTTTTGTTTGCTTCGTTAAAGAGAGACGAGATTTTTTTTTTCCTTAAATGCTTTCCTCATCTCAAAGTTTTATCTACATAGTGGCACTATAATCTATTTTTCTGCTGGTGTAGTTTCTAAAAATTGTTCTATGGGAAACCATAGTCATAGATATAGTAATAGTGTACTTGTGATTTCTTAATGTTGTTTTAATTTGTAATAGTGTATAAAGTCTCCTTTTTGTGTGGGTCAATTTTTACTGGCAATAAGCAAAAATTATTGGAAAATTATATTATCTTTCTCATATCTAAATAATTTTGTATTTATAAAATGCTTTCTTTTCTGAAGTTGTTTTAAAGATAATTCATTACCTTTTTCATCACTATTTTGAAGAAAAATATAACATTTCCTTTTGATTATCTAACCACTTATTGTTTTCCTATATTTCTTATTTACTAAAAGGTAGTATATTAAAAGCATTGTACTTTTCAGTTGGAGTTGGAAAAAAAGTAAAAATCAGATAAATAAACTTTGCCCAAAAATATATGTTTAAGAAATAAGATTGTTAATAGAAACATTCCATGCAGCCTAGCAACCAAGGCAAAAACGAAAATGCTATGAGTTTCATAAAGAATTATACTAGTTCATCAGGGTAAAAATAAAGCTGTAATACAGAAATATGTGTGATGCGAATGTGCTAGAAATTATTACTTTCAATAAATCTTTCATGAAATCTACAGAAACATGATTTCCATGGATTAGAGATTTTTTTATTATATATTTCAGGGGATGTATGCAAAAGCTTTATTCAGAACTATCCTATGTTAGAAGCAGAGCTAAAATTGTGAACCTGATCTTTCAATTCTGCTGTGTTACAGTCTAGACTACAACTTTCCATTTTGGAGAACCAATTCAACTCCATGAAGTTATAAACATAGGTATTATTTAGGATCATTGTACCGGCTGAACCTCTGGACCCCAGGGTTAGACTTGTTTAACAAATTAGAAAATTGGCTGTAATGAGATGGTTTAAACACTCATATTTGCCTATGTCTAAAATTCTTTTATAGAAAATTAGAAACATTTGTTTCACTATTAAAGTAATGCACATAAAAGTAATTTTTTTCTACAGAAATTAACAATTGTCTCGATATATCACTAAGTTTTGATTAAAGAGAAAACTGATAGCTTTATTATGCTGGACTGGGTTTTAAAAGTCTGTGTATTTAAAAAGCAAATTCTTGGGCTGTCAATGGACTTCATGCAAAGAGGCCATCAATGGAAGGGAGAATCAGCAGCAAAGGCCATTTTGACAGCAGGATCCACAGGTAAAGATGGGCTCCAAATACTCTATAGTGGCCAATCACAAAAAGAGTCTATCTTCCCAAAGAAACATTAATTAGAGACTTTCAAATAAAGCTTGTACACCATAAATCATTCTTTTGAAGCTGAAAATGTGTTCAAACTACTCTTTAATTGCTAACCTTTATGTATGCTTACTATGTGACAGACAGTTTTCTCAGTGTTTTTCATCCATTGACTCTTTTATCCTTGAATTAACAGCCATGAATTTGCCTCTCAAATATCATTTAATGAGAGAAATTTAATTTAATTTTAATATAAGAAAATATACATACCTCATAACATATGACTTGAAATCTGAGGAACATAAAAAACCTACCAGATATTAATTTTAGGATGTATTTTATTATTAACTGAATGCTGGAGCAGCCTTAAGAAAGTCCAAGTTTGAGGGTTTCATGTTGTCCTTATATACTCCTATAGTCGCAGCAATAAGCTATTCTACAATAAACTCATCATCATTCTATTATTGAGAAGAGAAAAACCAGAAAGAAAAATAAAATAAATAAAGAGGAAATGAAGGGACTTAAAATATTCAGAAAAAAAAAAAACCTCAAAGACACCGAAACTAATGAGGTAAAATGACCTAGTTATAAAATCAGTAAAGCAAAGATTGATGGACTCTCTTTTTGTTTTTTGCCACAAGCACTAAGTGAGTAGGTAGATTAGAAATAAGACCAAAAGACATCAGCTGATAGAATTGTTTCAAAATTATACAGTGAAATAAAAAGCTCCATAATTTTTATAGTTGCTCAAATACTTTTGAGTTAGCTTTGTTATATCAAGGGCTTTAGATATGTTGACATTTATTTTTCACATATATTTTGTCAATTTATATTATTTGGAAACACTTCACAATCTGTGTTACAGGTTAATCTTACTACTTAAAAGTTATTTGTTTTAATTTAAATTTTAATTAACATGCAGTGCAATATTGGTTCAGGAATAAAAGTTCTTTGTAAGGGAATTTTCTTATCCTAATAAAATATATTCTGAGCCTTAGATAATGCATGAAGATTTAGTACAATTGCAAATACAGAGCATTTTAAATTTCATTTCAAATTTTAAATACTTAATCCAAGATTACTTTTAATGTATCAAAGAGGTTAAAATATCTACTTCTTAGTATAGATTTGTTTTCTCACTCATAGCTATGATGGAGAAAAAAAACAAAACAAAATAAAAAAGAAAATGATACATTGAGGAAAAAAATGCCAGTCCTTAAATATGTTATATATTCACATCATAGCTCCACATACAGTAATCTTTTGGATATAAACCTTATTTTTTTAAATTCAATTTAAAGTTATTGCCTAATGAAATATTTTGTTGGGTGGGTAAGGAAAAATTTAATTATGAAAATGTTAAAGTATAATTTTTTTCAAATACGGATAAATCTCTTTCAAAGTAACATATATTTAAATACTTGTCTCTTCCTTTTAAGATCATCTTTATAGTCACTAAAAATACCTTGTATCATCTCTGTAACTATATAAAATCTACTCAAATTTATCTGTGTGAAACAAAGTGAAATATCATATTGTTGTTTTTTGGGTTTTTTTGAAAGTTACTGGACAGTCCATACTTTTCATTCTGTCAGTCAAAGCCACTCTTATATTTTGAAGAGAATAGTGGAGTTTGTTCAACAGATGGTAGATCCCAGGTGTTCTATCATTTCATATTTTGCATCATAGTTCGACTACATGTTTATAAAGCTTGAGACAAATTTATGTTGAAAGGTAAATATCATTCTAGTAATATAATTTATAAATATTTAAAAAAGAATAGAAAAACACAAACATTAAGAATTAAACTAACTTTAATGCATCTGGGAGTCTTTTAGAATATTTCTTTGGGAACTGAAAGAAGTTCTTTTGAACAAGTCATTTTAAACTATTCAATAAAAATCATGCAAAATAATATTAAATTAGAAAAATGATTCAATATGGTCATTTAAAAAATTTCAAGTTTCCTCTAAAGTTGACAGTGATAATATACTTTCCTATAAGACAGGGACCATAACATTTTCAAATGTGCACATTTTACTTACCTTTTTTTTTTTTTTTTTTAATTTCCAAAGTGTCCCTGAAAAAAGGTTTTCATCCAATTACTGAAGACAAAAATGGCAGGACTAAGGGAGTTGTTGCCTAGAGAAGGGTTGGCTTTGAACCATTCGGCACTTCATTATCCTCTAATCAAGTAGTCAAGTTTCCTCACCTCTAGAATTCACATTCTGCTGATTATCATTTAAGTACATTAATTGGTTACACTGTAATTTCTGGCTAGGCTGGGATGAACAAAGAACAGTTACTGATGGCTCATTCACGGTTTTACTCCCTTTTGTGTAGTTGGCTAAGAGATTCCCTCCAGATTTCTCTATCATCACCTACACAGCTCTCCCACTGGCTATAAAATACTGCAGCAGCTTGTAGGTAATTGATCAGACAAGTGAACTGTAAAATATTCATTTTCTACTTCAACAGCCAGATAAATCTCTTGGGAAGAGGATGAAAATATTGCTTATGCACATCAGGGTCGGGAGAGTAATAGCAAGGTTGCTGATAAGCAGGGGTCCACTACACAGCTAATACTTAATTCGGTGCTATGCCAGAGACTGAAAGCATGCAACATCCCTTTGCCTGAAGCTACAAGTCTCATTATACACTCAACCTGAGGCATCCACATCAGTGCCCTAGTCATGTTGCTCAAAGGATAGTGCTTCCTCTTTTAATTAATCAGGTTCATCTTGGCATAACATGCCAAATAGCCAATTAACACTTAGCTACTGTAACCAACATGCTAAACATGAAATTGCTAATGAAATGAGAGTTTGTAGAAAGGTAACCGTGCAAAGGATGGGAAAGCAGGTTGTGTGTGTGTGTGTGTGTGCGCGCGCGTGTGTGTTTAATAGCACCTGTGTTTGGTTTTTTTTTTTTCTCCTTCACTTAGTTTCTTCCCTCTCTGCCAACTTTTCAAATAACTGTCAAAACTTCTTTAATTGGAAGTTGTTAGAACTAGACTGTATTCAGACTAGTTAAGCTAGAGCAAAAAGTAGTACATTATTTTAATCCTTTGCTCTAGGGGTTTTAATAGTAAAAAAAAATGTGCTAAGAGACATTTTCCTTGGTCTTGTCCCTATTTCTTATCTGTAACAGCTTTTTAAGGAGTCTCAAATCAGTGAAATATGAACCTGAAATCGTTACTTTTTTCTACAATCATCACCTTCACCATAGCTTTGATATATTTTCCTTTCCTGTCCTGTAATGGAATCTAGGCAGATTTTACAAAGAGTCCAGAAACTTTGATCATTAAAATACTGGATACTTTATAATTTAAATTGTAATCTAAGTTTCAAAATCATCTACTTCTCTCTGTAGCAAAGGCATGGGTCCTTCACCCTTCCCACTAAAGCCTTGGTTCTCCAATGTAGATGAACTGGGAAGGAGAAGGAGGACTTGTTACAGTCACACTGCTCCCTCCTGTTTCTTAGACTTACTCTGATGAAACACTGATGCCCTCTTTCTGGAAGGTGTACACAGGATGGTTTTCAGAAGATCACTGCATTGGAGATCCTGTGGAATCTGTCCACAAAACACTTCTCTGCTGTAGAAGGTCTGGCTCTGGCTCAACTCCTGCCAAGAGTCTACTCATCTCCTTCCCTTAGCATATATGCTCTTGCTGAGATCCTCCCACTTTGAGATGGAATACTGGAAAGATAGTCCATGGTTTGTGATGTCCATTTGACTTTTGAAAGGAAACATGCGTTCCTTTCCATACCACATTGCAGGGCATGTGCAGCTCTTTCACCATCCTTTCTCTCTCCCTACTACCTCTCTTCACTTACCTCTGCTGCTCAGACAGGTGTAGAGTTTGGATACTTAAACAGACATCCAGGTAAGGAGTGGAAAATATATCCCTCTAATTTCAGGCACTTCTAAGACCTTTGTTGTACAAGTTATTTTCTTCCCTCTATACTCTGTTGTCTTGAGATTGAAAAGAAGCACTCTCCTCTCCCTCTCTGTCATCAACAAGGTGAGTTTACCAATATGTTGTTTAGGGAGAACCCTGCATGGTTCTTTCTGTAAACCTGCTGACTCTCCCTTTCAGTCTCCTCTCTTATAAAGTCAAGAAAGTTGTAGTGGAGGTAAGGGGTTCTCTTAACTCTTAATAAACTTTGATAAAATGTTCCCGGTCTCAACACTTAGTAATCAGTAGTTTGTGAAGAACATTGTTTTTAGCTCTGAGCCACACTAATAATTCTGGGGCAACAAGAAAAAAAAATTACTCCATATCCTTTTATGTATCTAATCTGTGCTAAGAAGCTTAATGGAAAACCAAAAAGCAATCAGAAAATGCCTGCACTGCCTTCCATCTGGCTTTATTCCTTACATAACAAAGGAAAATTGGAAAGATAGTTAAAAACAAGAGCTTCTTGTTTAAAATTGCATGTGGCTAGTGGAAAGGTCAGAGAATATAAATTTTTCTCCCTGGAAATGGAGTTCTTCTCTATCAGCCTTCTCTTTCTATATGTTTGAAAGTTTAGCTTCAGCACAATGAACACATTCCTATATATTTTTTTCTGGTTTATGTCATTTTTACATTTGTGGATTCAGTGTATTGGAGAAATGAAATACTTTGTAAACATTCTGATACTGACAGGTTTACTCTATTTTTACGGAGGAAATCATTAATAGCCAACCAATTATGTGTTTACTTCCGTTTAATTGTAATAACAATTAGTAGAAGTCACTTCAGCATTTTGGCAACAAATAAAAATGGATGGATGGTTGGATGGTTGTAGGTTTCACATCCTCCCCAATCAAGAATATCAAAGGCAGGTAGTTGGGAGAAAGAGCCACACTACTTGAGCAGAATCCTAGTAAAGAAGGGGAGAATGGATACTGAGGTGGCAGCCAGCAGTATCTACTTAAAGGTGATTTACATTTTGTTCTTCACAGATTTTATATTTTGCTGCTGTTCTATAACATGTATGCCATTTTTATAATTACTAAAAGAATTAAGTTGATAAATACATTTAAAATTTTTAATATTTATTTATTTTTGAGAGAGAGAGAGACAGAGACAGAGACAGATCATGAGTGGGAGAAGGGCAGAGAGAGAGAGCGAGTCACAGAATCCAAAGCAGTCTCCAGGCTCTGAGCTGTCAGCACAGAGCCATATGTGGGACACGAACTCATAGACCGTGAGATCATGACTTGAGGTGAAGTCGGACACTCAACCAACTGAGCTACCCAGATGTCCCGTAAATATATTTTTAAAGGCCAAAAGATCATAATTATATAGAAGCTTATTTACTGGGAAAAAAAGCGGGGGGGTGGGGGTGGGGGTGACACCGAAATGTTAGCACTAGCTAGTTCTAAGTAGAAGCAATTTCAGTGCTTCTTTTCTTTTTTTCTATTTTAATTTATTTTCCAATTATTTTATAATGAACATGTAGATCTTTTCTAATGAGGAAATTTAATTATTATTAAATTAATTTTATTTTTCTACTAGTTCTTAAACTGATTAAAATTGTAGTCACATTTTGCAGCTCTGTTGAAGGGGCATTAGACTACAGCTTAAGAGGTATATTGGATATGTCAGTATCTTGTAGTCAACAGAGTCATGGATTCCTGGGGAAGACAAATTGAACACCACAGGTTTTTAATACTAAAGCAAGTACATTTGAAAGAAATGCAACAGTGATGCTACAAATACAACAAGTCAAAGTTTTATAGAGCAGAACAGTTGCTCAGTTGTTAACCTAAGTTATAGGTGTTCTCATATATGTTACCTTTTGATAATTTCAAATAAATTCTAGAAATAAAAATTATAGCCACTCAATACACTTACTTACAGGGCTTTTAAATGCCCGTTAGAATGTTTTCAGAAGCTGAAGAACGTACGTGCCCCTTGAGATTGACTTCCTTTCCACAGAAACAATTTTTGATAAAATAACCTTAAAACAAGATAATATTTTAATTTCTTCTATAATTCTCAAGTTCATATTGTTATTGCAGACATTCTTCTTTTTTTAATATTTTATATGGAATATTTGAGGCATACAAAAGAAAAATAAAATACAGTAATCCACATATTCATGTGTACCTTAAGAGAAATTAAAAGTTTTCAACAGATTTCCTATTTCCAGTACCTCATCCAAGCTCAGAAGTCACTACGTCATCTTAACAAGTAAAAAGTTTAATAGACTGAAGACCGGCAACTCTTCCCGGTTCCACTGCCCCCAAGATCAGATTAACAGTGAGGCATATACAGGGAGTTACAGCTACCTGGAACAGAGACTTGGGAGTGGAGGCTGCAGGGGAAGCTGGTAATTGATGGGAAAACCTGAACTGTAATTTGTGAATTGCTGGTGGCTGAGTGTGGACAACTCTAAGAGTTAGAAACTCGAGAGGGACTCCGTCATAGAGGAGCTCCTACAGTTTTATGAGATTTACCTTGAAGAGCTTAACTGGGTTTTCACAGTAAATATCAGAGAAAAATCCCCTCATGCTTCCAGCAGAGAGAGAGAGAGGGAAAAGAACCATTTTGAAATCTGCCAGAGCACTCTCTTCTTCCTAAGAGGACCTCAGAAGAAAGAAGTTCACAAAAGCATAATCTGCTGGGGAATGATAGGAACCTAACTGACCTGGAGAAAGGAAAATCTCCAACTCCAGTCAGCTCTAACCTTCAGTGAGAGAACGGAAATGCCAAACTACAGCCCACTCTAGGCTTCCTGTCTACTGAAGGGGGGAGAAAAAACTGACAATGTTTGTAAGGTTCACATTCCAGAGGCATAGGCTCCCTAAAAGACTGAGATCTAATTTTCGAGTTATAAAACACTTCCCCTCCCCTGACAACTTAGTACCACATTAGTAAGGGGCTATTTACAACAGTTACTTGTGCTCATTGCATCATGTCTGAGTATAAAGAAAAAATTACAAGGCATACCAAAAGGCAAAAAATACAATTTAAAGAGACAGTAAGCATTAGAAAGTGAAATAACAGGGATGCTGGAATTGTCAGGTTTCTATTATTTATACAGCACTTGATTATTCTTTAAACTTTTACTTGAGAGATTATAATATACATTCTTAGTGCTTACAGTAAATCACAAATAAATAAACATATTTTTGACAATGCTAGTACCTTGATTTTAATTTTATTAAACTACTTTAATTTTATTTACTCCCTCCAATGTTTTGTGTTATTATTGTCATTTACTTTATTTAAACATATATTCCTCATATAACATATGTTCCTAATAACATACATTGTATTCCTCCTCCTAATAATAATGATATATTTATCATTATTAGTTTACACTAAAAATATTACTTAGATTGTCCGTATATTTATCTTTTCTTTTACTTTTTATTCACTCTTGCATTGTTATGCCTAATAATCATTTTAAGAACTTTCCTTAATGTTTTTATTCAGATTATTTATTTTGAGAAATAGAGTGTGAGTGGAGGGGGGGGGGGGCAGAGGGCGAGAGAAAGAGAGAAAAGGAAAGAGAGAATCCCAAGCAGGCTCCACACTCAGCACAGAGCCCAATGTGGGCTCGATCTCAAAACCCTGCAAGTGACTGTACCACTCAGGTTCCCCTCCCCTTAGTATTTTTAAATGCCTTGTTAGTGAATGTCTGCTGGAGAAGATTTCTGTTTTTGTTATTCCAAATGTTTCTTTTCACCTTACTCTTTAAAGAAATTCTTCAATAGGAATGAAATTCCCGGTTGGCTGTTTTTATCTTTTAGCAATTTGAAGATACCATTCCATTGTCTTTTACTTTCCATCATTTCTGTTGAAAAATCAGGTTAAATCCTATTTTTGCTTCTTTGAAGGTAGTGTGTCTTTATTGTCTGACAGAATTTAAGACTTCGTTTGTTTTTAATTTTCACAAATTTTGCTATTATATGCCTGGCATAGTTTGTTTTGAAACTGCTTTTGGTTAATAGTGGCTCCTCAAACTATGGCTAGATATCTAATTTAGAAATTCTTAGCTATTATCTCTTTAAAAATTATTTCTGCCATTGCCACCTAATCTCCTTTTTAGAAGTATAATAAAATGTACACACTGTAATATACATATAACTATAATAATATATATAACTGTAATAATATATATATATACATATAATTTACTATCTTATCTGTGTTATCATACTTTTTTGTATTTCCAATTCTGTTTATTTCTTTTTGCTTCAGCCCTCATATGAAAATATGATTTCTACTGTTTTTTATTTATTTTCTCTTTTGCTTGGTCTAATTTTATGTTAAATCTATTACTGTTCTTAATTTTAGTTGCTATGTAATTTAGGTCTTGATTTTCATTTGATTCTATTTTTCTAAAGTTCAGTTTTCTGATATTTGTTTCCATTTCCTCATCTCTTTTTTAAAATTAGCAGTAGCAATTATTTTTAAACTGATTTATTATATCTCCAATATTTGGAGAAACTATAGATCTGTTTTATCATATTGTTCTTTTGATCCTATCTACTCTACCCTTATGACTAGCAATTTTTGATTGAACATAGTTATGATTTAGGAAAAAACAGTAATCTCTAGATAAGGTGTTCATTGAAAGTTAACACGTATTTCAGACAGGGAGAGAAAGCATGTTTTCTTAATTTATTTAAACAGTGAGCATTATACAAGCTGAGTTTCAAAACTTTTAAAGCCTTATCTATTTAAACTAAGTTGTAGAGTTTTAGAGAATCTCAATTTTGGTGTGCCCTAGCTCCAATTTTTATCTCTCCTGAATTGTGGAAGGGCTGTATGCTTGGTTTATCTTTTCTTCTACTTACCTGTAAATTTCCATTGAAGTGTTCAGCCTCTCTTCCCCTTTGAATCTTCAAATGCCATAAGGCAAAAACTGAGAGGTTAACTTGAATGCATTTCCAATCCAAGAGATCCTGATATGTCAAATTTTGGTGTCTTAGTAACTCTTCAATGACTTCAAAGCAATTCATTTTTCATATTATCAAGTTTTACTAAATTTTCTCAGCAAGATATTTGTCTGATACCGGTTAATCCATCATAGTCAAAATAGAGTTTCTCTTATATTTTTTCCTTCAGCATTTCAATAGTCACTCTTGACATTGTCACTACTGGACGATCCACTGGGGAAAATAAAATGAGTAGATCACCAACCTCAAACTAAGAAAAGATTCTTGACAATAGGGATTGCATCTTATTTATCACTGAGATATAGCATTTTTTGAATAGAAAATGGTGTACAATAGACAGCCTTTTTATTGAATTAAATTTCAGTGTTTAGGTGAAAATCTTCATTTTGTTTGCAAAGAAGGTCAAGATCATTTTAGCTTTTTCACGGCAGCCTCTCAGAGCTGCTATACTTATAACTGTCAATCAGTATTTTTAATGGTTTACTGGGACTTCCCGTCCTAATGACTTTTGTACTATACTCTTTCCTCACTCAGTCTAACAAAAGCTCCTAACTTTATTTATTTATTTAAAGTCTTTTTTCACTACGAAATTAATTTCTGCAAATAAGACAATAAGAATCAAGTTTAACTTAGATAATCTTAAGACCATGCTTCATCACAGACATTTTTAATATTTTTCATAATATTTGAAATATATAGAAGATAACCTTCTCTGAATGAAACAGGGTAGAGGGCCTAAACCCTTGATCTTTTAGCCTCTTCATCATACCTAGGACAGTCTCTACCCACCTCCTAAATGTAGTCCTTCATGCTTTGGGGAACACAAATGTACAACTGCTTTAAAGAAAAAGAAAAATATATAAAGGAATGTAAAAAGGGAGAAAGGAGGGAAAGAAGGAAGAGAGAAGAAGAAATAAAGTGGGCAGCAATTTGTTGTCTCTAGCAGAGTAAGAAGCTTTCAGTTAAGCAGAGTAATTGGTAAATACTTAAATGTTTAGTTCAGGTATGGGCTGATGATCCATATATATTATTATAAGAGAGAAAATCTAATAATCATTTCTGTTCACTTTCTATTTTGAGCTTGTGCTCTAATTTAGAGGTTGAAATAATCATTCCTTTCTAATCAAAGTGCCTACAACCTTTGTGAAAATAGTCAGCCCTGATTGATACATGATGGTCACACCATATGGTTTTTCCAGCTCTGGTTTGCTTAGAGTTCTCATTGTTCTGTCTGCAAGTATTGGGGTAGAAATTAGGATAGGTAAGCACATGAGGGATTCATTTCCAAAGAAGTCACATCTTTTTTTTTTTTTGAAAAGGAAGCATAAAAAACCCAGGCAAAAAATAAAACCCATGAATTATTTTTTGTTCAACTAATTAAGTATATAGGTAAGAATCATGTAAAATAAGGTACTTGTTAAAATTGAAGAATTGGAATTATATTTTAAACTTCATTAGTGTTATTTCCTATGGGCTTAGTAGCATGAAAAAAGTCTCTTTTAACCAAAACATTAGAACCATAAGTTTCACTTATCATATCATACATGAAGCAAGAGATATAAAAGCAGAAATTTTTAGCTTAATTTTCCTGTCTTTAAGTATAGAATAAAGTAAAATATGATGCATTTAATATGCATTAATCATTATATCTTTTCTGCCATCCTTTTCATTGATGATACTAATGAAATGCAGAAAAGACTCTTTTCTAAAATGTGCAAATGTATTATAGGAACTGAGTGTTGTGATTTTTAATGTCTCTATAACAGATACAAGACTGCCTGAGGGTTCTCTTTGAGAAATGAGAAGCATTAAAATAGTATGAAGAAAAAAGTCTCTTCTTTCTCAGCCTGTCCATATTTCTACTTTTAAAAAAATGTTTGAAAACAACTTCATTATTTTCAGTTATAATCAATGTACTTTTTAAAATTCAGTGTGAATGAAGAAAATGTAGTTAGATTCAAATGTTCATATTAATGTGAGAAGTCTACACTTTTAAAGGAAAATATAAAATATAGTCCTAAAAGAGACCTGAGACAACCCTCTCCCCAATTCCATTAATTTTAGCCTTCTAATCCTATCTTATTTTACCTTACAATTTAAAATATAGGTTTGTCAGGTTAAAATCGGCTTATTAATTCTCATCTTTATATGCCCCTCGATTTTTTTTTTTTTTTTTTTTTTTTTTTGAGAAAGAGCCTGAGTGGGGAAAGGGGCAAAGGGATAGAGAGAATCTTAAGCAAGCTTCACGCTCAGCACGGAGCCCCACACCGGACTCAATCCCACGACCATGGAATTATGACCTGAGCCAAAATCCAAAGTCAGGCACTCAACTGACTGAGCTACCCAGGTTCCCCTGTACCCCTGAATTTTGAGTCTGACTTTGCCTATGGTTCTTCCCTCTCATTGTTCTTTCTGGAACTTTATTTCATGGCAGACAAACACCCACATAGCTTTATCCTATTGATAAAACTCTACAATCTCATGATTTTGATCAAAACGTAGACTTCCCTGAAGCTACTTTCTAGATCCTTTCCTTGAGTAAAGATCTCTGCTTATTTGAGATTCATGCCATATGATTGATTTATGCTCTGTCATCCTCATCTCCTCCCATTCTTCCCAGTTTTTTTTCACTCACTAAGGCTTTGGCATCTGGTCTGTAATTTCACAATATTTCCAGATGACAAAAGTGTCCATGTTATGACCTGTCCAAAATCCAGCCTTCCAGTGCTTTAAATTCTTTATTTCTCATGGAAATTTTGAAATTTTCTCTTTTTCACCCTTAACCATAAGGTGCTCATCTCTGAAATTTGTGATAGAGAATATTCCTTCCACACCTGTTCTTCACTTCATCCAAACCTCTAAATTGTTGTCCCTTTCACTTTTAACTCAACATTTTTAAATGTTTTTCACTGTGTTGTAATTATGGTAAATCAGTAAAATAGCAAATGTTGGCTGGTAATAAATATTTATTTGCTTCTTTTCATAAGGTAGGGGAAATAGGTTTGACTCTCTGTCAAAAATTGTCTATTTTTTTATTTTTCTGGACTTTTTATTTTCTTGAGAATTTTTGGCCACGAACTCTTTGGCTATATTATCTTTGAAAAAAAAATTCTCTCATCCATTCTAAATTGAAAGTTTGTCCTATGTGATATACAATGATTAATTGCATCTGCTTCTGAAGATAAAGAAAAATAATATATGAATTTGCTTTGAGTCTCTTTGGAAGAATTTCTTTAACCCTAATTATTCAGTAAATAGATTTTAAATTAAAAAGTAAGTCAATACAATCAATTCAGCTGTCAGTTGCCTGTCTGGATAATCTTTGACCCAACTTCCATTGTTTCAGTGATCTCCAACAATTTTGAAACACAAATAATGGCAAATGATGTGATAGAATCCAACATATTTTTAACAAACCCCATAGGTTTCTGCATGTTACTGTAGGAATCTAATCCTATTTAAATAAGTTAACAATATGGAGGAAAACTAGAAGCAGGAGACTGCCCACTAAAATAACCATATGAGTTAATAAGTTATGAGTTGATATTGTTTCATGCATGCTGACATAAGACATGTTTCCTGGGTCATAGATAAAAGGCAAATTATTATTCATAGTAATAGCAGTAGACAGAGTAACATCATTGCACTGGTTTGCCAAATCTTACAGAGTAGCATGAAGTGGATCCTGCTAACAAACAGTGGGCAAAACAACAGGAGAGGATTCCTGAACTTAGGAAGTCTGCCATTTTTCTAATAAACAATAAGCAAGACTGTTCTTTTCCATAGGGTAACAGGCACAGTTCATGATTACTTAATGCATTTGTGTGGTACATCATTTCACTTTTCAGAAAAAAACTAATTAAACGGATTAAACAATTCTGAGAAATTCATCAGCACTGGTGAAAGAAAAATCATGGCCTTTTGATTCTGGACACTTAATCAGGCTATATTGGTACAGGGACCACGGAAGACTCCTTCCCAAAGTAATAACTTCACTTACTTTATAAATAATTTACAAATATATTTAAAGGCATTATTCAAAGAATCGACTATTTTAAAATTTTAAATCTCTTTCTGTTTTCCAAATTTCATCATTATTAAACACTAAGTATGCCTATAAAAGCATGCACATAAGTGTCTTTGTTTTTCTCATTATACTTACGTGTACAGTTTTCATTTAATGTTATAAGTATTATCAAAAACCTGTCCACATATTTCATTCAAGTAATGCACAATTTTCTGCTTGTTAAGTTTTTTTACAACTTTATATAAGTTGAACTCAGTGGTATGATACAATTCAGTGAAATACAGTGAAATACAGGAAACTTTAAATAGCCTATGACATTTTCTATGCACTTATCACCATTTCCACACCATCAATTATAAAATTTGTTTCTAAAGTCAAACACCTCAAGTAAGCTATTATTTCCATTTCTCTGCTTAGAGATACCCTTCCTGAAGTCATTCCTCCCAGTATGGACTGTTTACTAGAGAATATGTTCTGTGAGTATGATTCTGGGACATTTCATTTATCTTCATCCTCCAAATTCACTTTCTTCTGTTTGGATCTTCTAGGTTCTGAGTTACATGTTTTTCTTCACTTATTCCTTATTCAATATTTTTTATGTGTGTATGTGTAGATCCAAGTTTCTGACTTCTATTTCCCTTTCCTCTATAGAACTTCTTTTAATATTTCTTGAAAGGTATGTCTCTTTGCAACAAATTCCTTCTTTTTTTATTTCTTTGCTCTGAGAAAGTTTTTATTTCTTCTTCATTTTTGAAGGATAATTTCTCAAGGTAAAGAATTCTAGGTTGATGGATTCCCCATCCCTCACCCAGCCCAGCTTCTTTCAGGATTTTTTTATCTTTGATTTTCAGCAGTTTGAAATTATATGTCTAGGTGTAGATTTTTGGGAGTTTTTGCCTATTTGTTTAGATTTTATCCCGCTTGGTGTTCTCTGAATTTCTTGGATCTGTGATGTGGTTTCTGATGTTAATTTGGGGGAAATTCTCAGCCATTATTGTTTCAATTTTTTTTTCTGTTTCTTTTTTCTATTTCTGGTATCCCATTACATATATGTTTTACCTTTTGTAATTTTTCCACAATCCTTGGATATTATCTTCCTGTTATCTTCCATACTTGTTCTCTTTGCTTTTCTGTTCTTAAGGATTCTCTTGTTATTGCTTTTATCTCAGTGACTTTTTCCTCAGCCATATCCAGTCTACCAATAAGCCCATAAAAGGCATTCTTCATTTATGTTACAACATTTTTTTATCTTTAGCATTTCTTTTTGATTCTTTCTTAGGATGTCCATCACTGTGCCTACACTGCCCATCTGTTCTTGCAGCCCTTAGCATATTAATCATAGTTTATTAAATTCCCAGTCTGATAGTTCCAACATCCCTTCCATGTCTATTTCCAGTGGTTTCTCTGTCTCTTCAAATTGAGTTTTTTGCTTTTTGGTATGCCTTGTAATTTTTCCGGACATAATGTACTGGGTGAATGAAATGTCTATAAATAAGCCTTTAGGAATGTGGTGGTGAGGTATGGAGGGAGGGGAATAATTTTATAGTCTTATAATTAGGTCTCATATAGGATACTTCTGCAAAGGAAAGCAGAATATACCAGCCTATCCAGCTGAATCACTTATGTGATGTGCAGTTTTGGAAAATATTTTATCTCTGTAAAGATGCATCCAATTGGCATAAGAAAATCTCTATAACCAACACTGTGGCAGATTAGATTAGTGACTTTCTAACATTTTGCTCACACTTCCACAAAATAATTCTGGACAACTGTACATTCGCACATTGTTGTTGTTATCTAAATTTTAGCATACTGTGCTGAAATTTAAATTTCTGCAAAGAATGTAATTTATATTTTGCTTTGAGTACAGGTATTGCCAGATGAAATTATATTATTTTAAAAATGTATTCAATGGAATATAAAAATTATGTCAATTTAATATCCACCATAATCCTTTTTTAAAAAGACTGTCAAGGCATTAATCTTCTTTTTTTATAATTAGAAATTTTAAGTGATTACTTTTTCACTTAAAACTTATATATATATTTTTTCACTTCCCCATAGAAAGTTATCCTAACTTATTTTATGTTTGAAAGTGCTTTGTAATTTCTATACTAAACTGCACTGCAACAAGTGTGTGTACACACACACACACACACATACATAAATTTTCATTTTCTTTTATAAAATTACAAAACAAGTGTATAATTTATTTTAATTTTCTGGGAACTATAATATTCAAATCATTCAGGTTTTTCTTTTGGATTAAATTATTATTGCAATTGCAATTATTATTAGTATATAACTTATCAAAAAGTTAAATATGTTACAATTTTGAAAATAATCCTAAAAAGTAAAATTTTATAGTAAAATGCATTTTTTATTGGTATGATTAAGTGCACTTTTCACAATTAGTTCATACATATTTTGATGGACATTTAAGAATGAAGTTAGTTTTAGCAGTAATTGTTTCCCTGCTTTTTTGTTTGTTTGTGTAGGTGGTTGTTTGTAAAAGGAATCATTGAAGAATCATAGTCACAAAAATTAGTGTAGAAAAAGAAATCAAATTTTTATAGCACTTTTGCTTCATTCTTTGAACACTGTGTATTTCATGCCAAAAATCACATTGTGACTTGCCATCAAACATTATTTTTCATGAACTAACCAGTCAATCAGGTTCCACTCCAATTTTGTTGAACTAAGCAAAAATTGGAAAGCATTTAACTTACTGAACTATTTGTTACCCTGTCTTTGGAGTCATTGCTTTTCTCAGCAAAGACCCGAATTGGCCCTTTATTGGGCAGGCCAGGGTTTTCTGTAGCCATGGAAATGGACCTTACAAAATAAGGGACGAATGGGACTTAGACCTTTGAATATTAAAGTAGGAGAAGGATAATTTCAAAACATGGTGGTGTAAACTGAGAACAGTAAAGGTGCTATCAGGTAGATGAGTTTTAGGAAAGTGATAAAGAATAAGGATCTGGAGGAGAGCCTGTGTGGCTCAGTTGGTTAAGCGTCTGACTTCGGCTCAGGTCATGATCTCAAGGCTGGTGGGTTAAAGCCCCACATCAGGCTCTGTGCTGACAGCTCAGAACCTGGAGCCTGCTTTGGATTCTGTATCTTCCTCTGTCCCTCTGCCCCTTCCCCTCTTACACTCTGTCTCTCCATTTCTTAAAAAATAAACATTAAAAAAATTTAAAAAAAAAGAATAAGGATCTGGAAATGGAAAACCTGTTTTTGGAAAGTCTTTGTTTATCCCCAGTTGTGCAAGTGCCATAGACTCTTGTTTCTGTCAACCTGCAAATTTTGTTGTTTAAAAAATACTTAAACAATGTAGCCAAAATCCTTAGAAATGTAAAGCTGAGCTCACAAGGCTGTAAAGAAAATTCCTACAGGTCACAAATAAAGAATTATTTAAAAAAAAAAAATCAAAGGCAGGCCCTGAAGCAATGGTTGGGACTTAGTATCATCAGAAGGGAAGAAAATAAGGCCAAGATCATGAGTGAGGAAGGCGTTAGTAGTGGTATGTCCTCATAAATCTGAGTTTATAAGTGAATAGGAAGTGTTTTTGTCTTTGGACCCAGCACAAGTTGAAAAAACAATTTTCTCAGAATTTATGAAAAGGTTTGTCTTTCAACAGGATGTGTGTGGGGGCAGGGGGTGGTGCAGGGTTGAATTTGTAGTAGCTATATGATCTAGGGACCACAAGTCAAAATATAATCATTAAGGTTGTTCTAAACTTTTGATAAATCTGAACAAACACTAACTTGCCCTAGAGAGACTAATTTGCAGGGCTTACCAGTAGTTCTACAGTTTGTAGACGTTAGTATGTGAGCACACAGACAAAAATGAATAAAACCACAAGGAAAATTCCACAATTAAAAGGAGTCAGCAGATGCTACTAATACAACAATTAGATAACAGGAATAGGGATATGTCATTTAGTGAAACTTATTTAGAGACTATAAATAAATATGTTTAAAGTGATTTGAGAAATAAAAAGGGGAATGAAAATATATAGGAAAGGATTCTGGAAAGATGAAGACAATAGAATAGTTTTTTTGCTTTTATAGCTGTTAAACTTCTATGAATCTCCTCATAAAAATAAAGTTCTTAAGATATCAAAACCAGAGATTCATGGATGATTCTATACAACAAAAGTGAGTCACAGGTTATTCTCTTTTTTTTTTTAATTTTTTTTTTCAACATTTTTTATTTATTTTTGGGACAGAGAGAGACAGAGCATGAAGGGGGGAGGGGCAGAGAGAGAGGGAGACACAGAATCGGAAACAGGCTCCAGGCTCCGAGCCATCAGCCCAGAGCCCGACGCGGGGCTCGAACTCACGGACCGCGAGATCGTGACCTGGCTGAAGTCGGACGCTTAACCGACTGCGCCACCCAGGCGCCCTAAGTCACAGGTTATTCTCATGAATCTACAAATATTAGCAGATAGGATAAAACCAAGGCAGCCTCAGAATCTACATAACATCAGTATCTGTTCCAGAGGAAATGGAGGGAAAGCAAAGACGTCCCCCTCTCCCGAATTTCCAACAGACTAAGTTGTCTCCATTGCCCCAATATCCATTCCTGCAGTTCTGACTCCTGTCAGATAGCCCTGGGTTCTGGTAGCACTGATTCCTTCCCATGGTTCTTCAGTCTAGTAATGGTAGAGACTTTCTGATTTTGTTTTATCACCTGAATGATGGCCTTTAGTTCTCTTTTCAGCAGTATAACCAATTCTCTGTATCAAAATCTTTCTGTTTGTTTAAACAGAATATTTTTTCTTTCCTGGCCTGACCTTAGTTGATATAATCTGACTCCATGTCCACTGGCTTTTCAGTCAATAGGAAGCAGAATATTGAAGATAATGAAGAAAGAGGAAACATATACGGTCTCTGGCAACAAGTGCACCATCTCAGTGGCACTAGCTCCAGACGTCCACAGTCATTCTAGTTGGGCATTCATGGCCCGTGGGCTCTGCTAACACCACCTCTGTTCTTTGTCCATCCAGCCTAGGGTTCTTAGCAGCTTCCTATTATGGAAAATCTTTCTCTTATCTCACCATTTTCTGTTTGGCTTCTTATCACATCCATCAATCCTATAAGTAATTCCTTGTATTATATTCTACTTTGAACACCTAGAGTAGTTTTTATATTCTTGGCATGGATCCAACTGATTCAGTTTCTTTATAATAAATAAAGTTGTTACCCAACATCAAACAGAAAACAAGATTGGAGGAAAATGAGGAGGTAATTACTTACATAATCCCTTTAGAAAGAGCATGGAAGACATCCCCAAAGAATTTCTGGCACTTTAAATAAGGGATCATATTTTCATGGAGTTAATAGAGGGACAGCCTACTTGTTTTGTAGCTGCTATTTTGAATACTTTTATCTAGACTGAAATATTTGAGGAAATTCTGCGCCAATTGATTTGAGTCTTTCTTTTATATAAATATATTGGCAAATATATTTCACTATATTCACCAACTTTATTTTTACATTTTCTATTTTTATTTAGCCATTCTAATTAATCATAACAAAGATAGCATTTTTTGAAATTTTAATATTAGATATCTATCTAAAGAGTATAAAAACTTTATTGATTCAGATTTTCAGCATATATGTGGATATGTGTGAAGATTTTCCTCTTTTAGGCTTATGAATGTTATGTTTGCAAATTATGTTACCTTTAAATAAACAGAATTTAATTAACTTTTAACAGATGAATACACAATATAAATTCAGTATGAAACCTACGATGCTGTATTATGGCCAAGACCAAGACTTGGTGTATATCTGATCTGCTTTGATTAAGTGTGACCTTTTTTACATCAAGTTCATAGATATCTCAATTAGTGTGACATCTGTTGTGAATCTATGTGACTTTAATGACAAAGTAGAAAGGATAAAAAGGAAAATATATATCACAGCTCTGCAAAGTGAAAATATGATTCATTTTTTTACATTTTAAATCATGTTTTCCATTTAGAATTCTATCTTGAAGCATATAATCTGTTATCACATTAATAAATATAAACTATAAATATCTTAATAGAGTTTTAATAGTTACTTGTGTATATCTGTGAGATACTCAAATTAGTCTCTGGCAGATTTGTTCCATAAAATTATGTATTAATTTAATTAATATTTTTATATCATGGTGTTGGTTGAATTGTGTCCTCCCACCTCTGCAAACATACTAATATTCTAGCCTCTAGTACCTGTGAGTATGACCTTAATTGGAAATAGGGTCTTTTCAGGTGATCAAGTTGAGACTAGATCATTAGGGTGAGCCCTAAACCTATATGACTGTGTCTTTTTAAAGAGGGGAAATTTGAACACAGAGAGGCACTGGAAATCTCATTTCATGAGAATCGACTTGTTTTGTAGCAGGGAGACTTTTCAGAATATCTTGCCAAAAACACTGCTTGAAAGTAGTATTCTGTTGACTGTGTATTTTTTAAGCTACTGTATTTTAGAACCATTATTGCAAAGAGTACTTCCAAACTAGTACCTTTGCTACAATATTTAAATTTAAATGCCCTCTAAGAATAAATTTAAACCATTTTAAATAGAAAACCATCAGCTAAAAAATGCAAACAAGGAATTTCAGCTGGACAACTTTTTAAGAACACTCAGAAAGTAATAGAAGGGAATTTAAAATTTTACATATGTATATAAAATTATGTTAATATTTTGAAAACATATAAACTTTCTTTTTTTAAAAAGTGTCCCGTTTTGGGGCACCTGGGTGGCTCAGTCCATTAAGTGTTGGACTTCAGCTCAGGTCATGATCTCGCAGTCTGTGAGTTCAAGCCCCACATCAGGCTGTGTGCTGACAGCTCAGAGCATGGAACTTGCTTTGGATTCTGTGTCTCCCTCTCTCTCTCTCTCTCTCTCCCCTCCACTACTTATGCTCTGTCTGTCTGTCTCTCTCTCTCTCTCAGAAATCAATAAATGTTAAAAAAATTTAAAAAATATTTTAAAAAGTGTCCCCTTTTAATTAATTGAGTCTCTCTAGCAATCAAAAAAAATTTTTTTTCATTTTCTTCCTCTTGTTCCATACATTATTTAAAATGATTCTAAGTTTTTAATAGCAACATGTGGTTTGTTTGTTTCTATAGCAAATACAATTGGCATTAGAAAACCTGCTTAAATATATAGATATTTACACCATATTTTTAAAGCATTTTTGTAAAGGATCTTATATTCTGTGTAAATACATATTTATGTATTTGTAAAATAACTTTTGTGGAATGTGGGGACTTTTGAATGACCTAAAAATAAAACAACCCCTTTAGCAGTCATAGCTTGCTTTCTCAAATGTATATTTAAAGTGGCAAAATTTAAAGTGAGTTTTTAACATCCTGGCTCTATAGCAAATCTTTTGTCTGTAGTTAAGGACTTTTAAGTTGTCTCTTTGGAAAGAAAGACAAGTATCTCTTAGTAATAGGATGACTGACTCTTCACAGAATTTCATTAGAATTCACTCTGAACCATTCTAAATCCCATAAGTATTGCACAATTTTCACTAAATTTACTAAGGGACAGAGTAGTGTGGGACTAATTCAAAAGACAAATTCAACAGTATTGAGAGCAGAAGCTATTCTGGTATCAGATTTAGATTAGTTTTTAATGCCCATATCTGTATAGCATTGTATATAATATTTAAGCAATTTTACAAACATTAATTCAGCAACCTAAGTCTTTAGGCTGTTTTGAAAATTTGTTTACAAAGTGACTTGGAGGTTAATGATTGATGAGGACCACTTAACTTGTTCCATGTTTCATAATTTTTTCCTTCTGCTTTTTCTTCTTTCTTTTTCTCCCTTCTTTCTTTTCTTTTATTCAGTTCTTATTTATTAAATTATTCATTGAACCTTTTGTGTTAGTAGCTGTATTCAATGTGGAGAGGTAAAGCTGGTCCCTAGGTAATAGCCTAGTTGGGGGGACATTGAAAACCATGAAAGGTTAAATAACAGTAAAGACAGCATATACTGTTATGGGGTAGTCAAAATGACAGTAATTGCAATGGCCATACCCTCCAAATATAAACACTTGGAAAACATGTATGCTTCGGTTTAGCACGTTTTATATATTATCTTACTTAAAACATAATTCTATTTTATGCAAGGAAGTCTAAGAAGAAATAGATCACAATGGGCTGAGTGCTAAATACTTTTAAAAAGAATATACATAGTCAAGGTTTTGAGGTATAAGTAGTATTTAAGGAGGTAAAGAAGAGTAAGATAGGCCTTCCAAGAGGGATCACGGTACAATAAATAAAATTACAGATTTGGAAATGAGAATACATGTTTAGATGATAAAGAATGTATTTGCCTGATTGGAAAGCAAGGCTGTTTTTGTTTGTTTGCTTCTTCAATAAGTCTTATGAAAGAAAAAAGCCAGGAATAAAAGTTGGGGTAACTCCTTTGGAGAGACTTGGTATCTACCTATAAAATTTTTAAACTATCACAGATGCAGTTAATTGACATGAGCAAATATTTATTATGACAGTAGACATGTTATGGAAAGATTAACTGTTTTCTAATAAATTCTCCAACTACATGTTAATATGTTTATTTTTTCAAGAAACTCTTCTTTGTTTTAAAATTAAATTGGGGCGCCTGGGTGGCTCAGTCGGTTAAGCGTCTGACTTCAGCTCAGGTCATGATCTCGCGGTCCGTGAGTTCGAGCCCCGCGTCGGGCTCTGGGCTGATGGCTCAGAGCCTGGAGCCTGCTTCCGATTCTGTGTGTCTCTCTCTCTCTGCCCCTCCCCCCTTCATGCTCTGTCTCTCTCTGTCTCAAAAATAAATAAAACATTAAAAAAAATTTAAAAAAAATTAAATCAATTTGCTTCTTAATGCATCAATATTAAATCTATGAAGATTTCACTTCAAAAAGATGCCTTATTGATATAATTGTTAGAGGAAAATTTCATCTAAATTAAAAAAATAGAGGAAAATTGCTATCTTAAAACATAATTGAAATTTATGTGAGAAAACTCTGTAACCTCAGTTTGTATCCTGAGAGTAGTAGGAGAGGCTTCGACAGGTAAAGAGAATAATTCTTTACAGGATAGAGCTGAAAAAGGGTAAATGTACAATATCTCCTTTAAAAACAGAGCTAATTCAATGTGGTCAACTAATCTTTGACAAAGCAGGAAAGAATATCCAATGGGAAAAGGACAGTTTCTTCAACATGTTATATTGGGAAAACTGGACAGCAACATGCAAAGGGAAGAAAATGGAACACTTTATTACACCATACACAAAAAATTCAACATGAATTAAAGGCCTAAATGTGAGATGTGTAACCATAAAAATCCTAGTAGAGGATATAAGCAGTAGCTTCTTTGATATCAGTAGCAACTGTAGCAACTTTTTTCTAGAAACGTCTCCTGAAGCAAGGGAAACAAAAGCAAAAGTAAACTTTTGGGACTACATCAAAATAAAAAGCTTCTGCAAAGTAAACAATCAACAAAACTAAAAGGCAACCTACAGAATAAGAGAAGATATTGTAAATGGCATATCTGATAAAGGGTTAGTATCCAAAATATATAAAGAACTTCTAAAACTCAATACCCCCCCAAAACCCCAAAGAATCCAACTAAAAAATGGGCAGAAGACTTGAACAGACATTTCTCCAAAGACGTACAATGGTCAACAGACACATGAAGAGATGTTTATCATCACTGATCATTAGGGAAATGCAAATCAAAACTACATTGAGATATCACTTCACATCTGTGAGAATGACTAAAATCAAATACAGAAAACAACAGGCGTTGGTGAAGATTTGGAGGAAAAAGAACACCTGTGCATTCTTGATGGGAATGCAAACTGGTACAGCCACTGTGAAAAAGAGTTTGGAACTTGCTCCAAGAGTTAAAAATATAACTACTCTAAGACCCAGCAATCACACTTTTGGGTATTTATCTAAAGAATACAAAAACAGTAATTCAAAGGGTTACATGAACCCCTGTGTTTATTACAACATTATTTACAATAGCCAAGATATGGAATCAGCCCAAGTGCCCATCAACTGTTGAGTGTAAAAAGAAGATGTGGTATACATATACAATAGAATATTATTCAGCCATAAAAAAAAGAATGAAATCTTGCTATTTGCAATAACTTGGATGGAGCTAGAGAGTATAATGGTAAGTGAAATAAGTCAGTCCAAGAAAGACAAATACCATACGATTTCACTCTTATGTGGAATTTAAGAAAACAAACAAGCAAAGGTGAAAAAAAAAAGAGAAAGAAAGATAAACCAAGACATTCATCCTTAATTACGGACAACAAACTGATGGTTACCAGAGGGGAGGGGAGTGGAGAGGATGGGTAAAATAGGTAATGAGAATTAAGGAGTGCACTTGTCATGATGAGCCCTGGATAATGTATGGAATTGTTGAATCACCGTATTGTACACCTGAAACGAATATAACACCCTATGTTAACTAACTGCAATTAAAATAAAATTTAAAAAATAATAAAATAAAATAAATGAATAATAAAAACAGAACTAATTCTTTTGATGGGAATTATAGTGGGGAATGAGTGAGGTTTGCTTTCACATTTATTTCTCTTAATGACAACTGTGTGAAACTACTTTTCTTTATATTAGATATTTGTACTTATTCAATTCTGTGTTCTGTCAATATGTGCTACATTTCACCTAGTATTGTAAGAAAAATCCAAATTTGAAAGGTTTTATTTCCCACCTTCTTTTCAAGTAGAAGTCTCCTGCAAATAGTGCTATTAGTTTCCATGGGTTCTTCCATATGTCCACAAACTGTTACCTGACAGTGAATGAAGACATCTTTTATACCTGTTGAGCCTAGATTTCAAAACCACTATCCTTTCCTCTTCATTCCTCCTACCAGCAACAGCTCTGTTGAGGTAAATCTCTTGTTGTTCTTAAGTTTTGTCACTCTTACCAATGGTGGAACTAAGTGTCTTGTGAAATTGTTATTGATGAAGAAGATGGAAATCTGTTGCTCTCATGAGTCTACTACTATGATGTGACTTTTACTCAAAACCTCCAAAATATTGAGAATCACTGAGTGAGTGAAAGAAAAGAAAGATATAGAAAATCATCCCTTAAACTCAATATTTAAGAGCTGGAAAGAAAAACCAAGAGATGTTTTTGAGAATGCCAAGGGCTTTGGATATCATGCAAGCCAAAGAAAGAGTATTTCAAAGTGGGACTAGTAAATAGTGCAAATATTAAAGACGACTGAGTAGCATAATATGTGTGGACTATCTGTTGAATTCAGCCACTTGTAACTCAACAATCACATTGGTCAGCTTTTGGGTGTTGAGAAGGGAAAACCATATTTATACATTAAGAAGAGGTAAGTTAGGATGTAAAGACAATAAACTGGATATCCTAAAAGATAATACAATGAAGAAGCTTGCACTTGTAAAATGGGGGATGGGTTGATATCTGAGGCAGGGACACTTGGATATGAACTTTAGGGAGATATGTTAAGGTTGGAGAATATTTTTTGTTTAAAATGTTGATAAGAAAGAGCCATAATAAATGACAGGTTAAAAACATGGAAGGGATAATTTATAGTTTATCTGAGATTATCTATCAAGAGTGAGGAGAGAGGTGACGTTGTTAAAGTTTTGTAAAGAAGGAAGAAATTCTGTGGAAGATATGGTTCTAGGAAGAATTAAAAAAATAAACTAAGGAAATATAGAAGAATTGATCCTCTGATTGAAGAGGAAGGCCACATATTTCTAGATCTCAATGTAGTAAATGCATATACTACTATACACACACACACACACACACGCATCACACACACACACACTGTTGATTACACACACACATGCATATGCATGTGTGTAACCAACAGTGTGTGTGTGTGTGTGTGATGCGTGTGTGTGTGTGTGTGTGTGTGTGTGTATAAACAACAGTAGCCAATATACAGACATTAGAAAAGGTTGGAATTTGACAAAATATGATGTTAATGGCAAGACTCAACACATTTGAAAAGGGAGAGTATAAAATCAAAACTGGATTAAGAAAGAGAGAAAGACAAAATAGGATTGAGGGATCAAAAATATGGGAGATCACAAGGCTGAGGGTCTTGATACCGAGGAATAATTGTAATGAGAGTAACTAAGTAAGATAGTCATAAAGAATTGAGGTTGTGTAGAACACGTGGGCAATTGGATTTCTTGTTTTAGAGAAGGAGCAATTCTGAATGAAGTGAAAGGCTGTGGTGAGTCCCTTGGAGTGGGTAGCTGAGGTGGATTAAGTGTAAAGGTCATGGAGGGACTTCTGGGTGGCTCAATCAAGTATCCATCCGACTCTTGATAATGGCTCAGGTCGTGATCTCATGGATCTTGAGTTCAAGCCCCATTTCAGGTTCTGTGCTGATGGTGCAGATCCTATTTGAGATTCTCTCTCTCTTTGCCCCTCCCCGATTTACACTTCGAGTCCGATGCGGGGCTCGAACTCACAAACTGCGAGATCATGACCTGAGCCAAAGTAGGACACTTAACTGACTGAGCCTTCCAGGTGCCCCTTCTCATTCTTTTTTTATATTCCACAGACTGGAAAGTATCAATTGCCTTATCCTCATATTTCCTGATTCTGTTTTCTGCCTGCTCAAATCTGCTGTTGATTTTCTATAGTGAAACCTTCATTTTAGTTGTATTTTTCAGCTCCAGAACTTGTTTGCTTCCTTTTATGATTTCTGTCTCTTTGTTCATATTATCATTTCGGTTATACATTGTTTTCCTGCTTTCCTTTAATTCTTTGTCCATGTTTTTCTTTAGCTCATATTTAAGACTGTTGTTATCTTGTAAATGTAATGTGTAGACTCCTGCAGACACAGTTTCTGTCATGTGGATGGGCCATACACTCTTGTTTCTTTGTGTTTGTTTCTTTGTTTATACCAGGACTTAGATGATCTGTTTTATGAGTAAATCCTAATCTTTTGCCCCAATCATCTGCTGCTTTTCTGGCCAGGGAAAGTTCAAAATTAGGCAAAACAGAGACAGCTCCTTCAGGGAGCCCCAGACAGATTAGAATAGATCTACACAATTATTTGCAGATAAGATCTCTTCTGAATTCAGAGTTAGGGATCAGGGATGATTATGGGAATACTGGCTGTCCTCATCAAGACTGCCACTGAGTCAGGGAGTGGGTAGAACAAGGACAGATAAAAATTCCATGAAATTTTCTGACTATTTAAAGTCTCCTTTTTCTTGATTCAGCATTCAATTGGTTGCTGTAAACCTTTTCCAGGACTCTGACAAAATTAGTTCTGACAATTTCTGCTTACTTTTGAATGTTTTGCTAGGTGATGGGAGCTTGGAGGTGCTCACTCTGTGGTTTCGCTTACATTATTCAGTACTATGTTTTAACAGTATGTTAAAGAAATATTTATTTTCAATTGGCATACCATACAATTCATTCATCTAAAATGTGCAATCCAGTGGTTTTTAATATTTGCATTGGGTTGTGCAACTATTTCCAGGACCAATTTTAGAACATTTTCATGTCCCTAAAAGAAACTTCATACTGATTTACTGTCATTCTCCAGTCTCCCCACTCATCTTTCCAGTCCCACAAAAACATTAATCTAGTTTCTGTTTCTGTAGGTTTTCCTAATCTGAACATGTCATATGAATAGGATTAACAGTATGTGGTCTTTTTAACTGGCCTCCTTCGCATAGCATAATGTTTTCAAAGTTCATTATGGATACTGTGGATAGTAGTATGTATCAGTGGGTACATGGATACGTGCTATATGGATTCATACAATATGGGTACATATTCCTATTGTGGATAGTAGTATGTATCAATACTCCATTTTTTTTTTGAAAGATGAGTGATATTTCATTGTATGGATATTTTATACTTTGTTTACCTGTTTATCAGTTGATGGACATTTGGGTTGTTTCTACTGTTGGCTGTTAAGTAATGCTTCTGTAAATATTTGGATTTTGTATAGACATACATTTTCAATTGTGTTGGGTATATATGTGAGAGTAGAATTTCTGGATCACATGACAACTTTGTTTAACATTTTAAGGAAATGCCAAACCATTTTCCAAAATTGCTGCACCATTGTACAATACCACCAACAATATTTGAGTTTCAATTTCTTCACATCCTTACTAATACTTTTTTTGTGTCTTTTTTATTATACACATTCTAGTGGGTATGTAGTGATATTTCATTATGGTTTTGAGTTGCATTTCCTGAATGAATAATGATATTGAGCATCTTTTCATGTACTCATTGACATTTGTATCTCCTCTTTGGAGAAATATCTATTCATAACCTTAGCTCATTTTTAACTAGCTAATTTGTCTTACTATTATTGATTTGTAAGTTTTCTTGCATATTCTGGATACAAGTTCCTTATCAGACATAAGACTTATACATACTTTATCCCATCCTATATAATGTTTTAGATCTATCCATGCTGACACATGTGCACACATACCTTTGCTTCTAACTGCTGCATGACAGCCCATTTTGGTCTTCTACTACAATTTATGTTTTTGACACTTTTGTGGTGGACACCTGTAACTCCCTTCTATCACAAACAATGATGTAGTGAACATCCTTATAGAATTTTATGATATGTATCTTGGCATATATATATGAAATTAAAATTGGTAATTTATTGGGTAATTTGATTACCTTCCAGAATGATTGCCAGGATAAGCGCCCCAGTCTATACTCACAAGCAGTGTATGAGGCCCTGTATCATGTGTTTCCTATCCACATCAACACTTGAAATTATACATCTTTCTACCATTACCAGTCAGATGCTTATAAAATAACTTTGTTGAAATTTGTGTTTTTACGATTTCCTCGCTTAATTTTGTACTTTCAAAAATGTAGCTAATCCTCTAAGTGTCAGTGAATTCAGCTTTAACATAAGTCAAAAAATATTTCTTTTACAAGACTGCAAAGGATAAGTGAAGTAATGTACATAATGCCCTTTTTCACTACCAGGCACATAGTAAGTTTTAAAAAATTAGGCTTTATTTGTGGTACTAGGGTGTTATCGAAAACTATAAGGGCCTTTGCAGATGATGCTACAGGTGGCCTGGTGAGAGAAGAGTAAAACTAGAATATTAGTATCTTAGAAAATGGTAAATGTTCTTGCAGAGATTTCTGAGATCTTAGCCTCTAAGTGTGTTTTCTCTGGTCATTTTGCCCTTTTCTTTTCTTTTTTTTTTTTTTTCTTTTTTTTTTTTTTTTTTTGGTCCAGTGTTTCCAGCTTTTGTTCTGACAAAATAGATATTTGCTGAATTTTGCCTATATAACTAACTCCATTACCCGTCATCAGTTATTTCCTAAGGTACTGTTGATAGCCTTGACACCAGCCTCAGTGAAATTAGAACTTGTTTCCTTGAGCGAAAAGAAAAATTGTCTTAGATAGAGCTTGGACACTAGAACCATGTTGTCTGAGTTCAGATCCCAACTTTATCATCTAGTAGCAATGTAATTTTTTGTAATTACCTACCTTGTTTGAGATTTGGATGACTCATATAAAATGGGAATCCCTATTGTAAAATGGGGATTCTAATAGTGCCTACCTCAAATAGTGGTCACAAGAATGAAAAGTAAAAAACTTAGTACCTGCCACATAATGTGTCCCAGTCATACTGTTATTTATTATTATTATTATTGTTGTTGTTGTTGTTATTGTTGTTATTCTAGAGGGCATCTTAAGTAACCAATAATTAGTTGAGGGCAGCTTGTACTCACATTGTACTTCAGATCCTGTATAGCTAGTGATCCTGCTCATGGCCAGTTAACTATTACTTTACTTTACATCATGGCAGTTAGTGCTGATATCAGAACTAATCTCACTTTCCCTGTCAATGCAACATAATTTTACCTTGTAGTTTTACCCTGGAGCTCTACCCTGCGGGAAGGAAGTAGGAAACTTTTGTTTTATTTTGTTAATATTCATTCTTAGTCCTACCAGATTTATCAGCTTTACATATTGACCATACTAGTGACTCAAAGTTGGACGAGATTATGAAATATACAACATATATGTGGAAACTTAAATAAGTTCCTTTAGAGGGTAAGAGATGATTAGAAAGGTAAGCTGCAAGCCAATTTTCAGTTTAAATGAAAGAGGAGAAGAAAGTAGGAAAGCAAAGAAGGAATTGCAGCTTGCCCGGTTGCACACAGATTCGGTAAATGGAAAAAGCCAGTTTAAACACTTAATAATATTGATCTTCCCCCAAGAGTTTTCTTTGTAGCTGACTTAATTAGTGCTTATTAGCCATTTTCCACCAAATAGTTGTCTAATACCTTAAAAGTCTTTCTCAGCAGGTATAATCGCTACCAGTACTAGAAAATGCTTCCCTATCATGCCTGCTTCAGTGGCATAATTTAATTTGTATCTACCTACCTGATGTTAAAACAATGAACTGAAAAGTGAAATATTCACCAATCAATTGGTTGTTTTGTTTACACAAAATTAAACAAATTAGCTAATACTAAACTTTTTACTAAGGTGAATAGCAAACTGCAGATTTGTAGAGTACATTTAAGTACATTAAGTACATTTTTGATGGGAGAAGAATACAAATATTTTAATCAGCTTCTGATGAGTTTTAAGCACTTTACTATGAATCTGGAAAATAATTTATATAGAAGTAAAGATTAGAGATGGTTGACTACTTTAGATGGAGTGAGAGAAGATACTCTAATATTTTCATAAAGATGAACTTTTAATTTTAAAATGTCTTTACATTTCTTAGATTTGCATAGATTCATAGAAAAAAGGAAAATGAGCAGGAAAAGGAGGAGGAAGGAGAGGATAAAGAGAGAAAGAAAAGTGGAAAAAAGGGAGATAGAGGGAGGAAAGAAAATACAGTTTATCTTTTAACAACATGAGTTTGAACTACAAGGGTCGGATTTCTGCTGACAAACACAATCTAATCCTGTAAATGTTTTTTTTTTTTTTTCTCTTCCTTATGATTTGTAATAACTTATTCTTTTTTCTGGCTCTAAAAATATAGTATGTAATGTATATGACATATTAAACATGTGTTAATCCATTGTTTATGCTATCAGAAGGCTTCTGGTCAACAGTAGGCTATTAGTATTTATGTTTTGGGGGAGTCAAAACTTATATATGGATTTTCAACTTCATGGGGGGAGGGATCCATTGCTTTTAAACTCCATGTCATTCTAGGGTCAACTGCAATTGTTCTTCTCAGTGCACTTACACCAGTTCAACTTCTGCTACATTCAAAGTACAAAGGAAGTCTGGGTGACATCTGTGAATCTCCACCAAAGAGCTCCAGCATTCAGTTGGTTTCCAAAGGCAAACAGAGATCAGTAAGAAGTGTTAGTAGAGAAAAGGTGGTGGTATAAAGATAAAACTAGTATTTATTAATTGTTCTGTGTCTGACATGGAACTAGGCATTTTTCATATGTTACCTCATCTGTCTCATGCCCTTTCTCCACCCCCACTTATGATGGGTATTCATATTCAACTTTTTTTCAGATACAAATAAATGAATAAACAGAACAATAAAAAAGGTCTTATTCAAGGCCCCACATTTAGAAGGTAAAGTTTTTAGGAACTGAAGCCATATCTATCTGGCTCTGAAACTTACATCTTTATACCACATCTTACTGCTGAGAAGACATAACTGCTGTGCCAACTTTCTAGTGATTTTTTAAAATCATTTGGTTAATCTCTGCCTTATCCAGTGGTAATTTCAGCTTTCAAGAGGAAAGTCTAAATTTCCTGGCCAGTTTTGATTCCCGAATAGGGGATGAAATACATAGTAACTTAGTCAGTGATTAAATTGATTTGGCCATTAGAATAACTGAAGTGATTGGTCTGTAATGTAATGGCAATACTGATAACTAACTGATTTGATTGACTTGATTTCTTGCTTAGAGATTTCCTCTTTGGTTTCCCATGTGTGTATTTTTTGGTGTCAATACTGATAACTAATTGAGTTGATTGACTTGATTTCTTGCTTAGAGATTTCCTCTTTGGTTTCCCATGTGTGTGTGTTTTTGGTGTTTGGCTAAATCATATGACAATACATACAAAATCAGCGAAGTTTGTGGCTCTATTTCTTAATTTGTTCTTTCACTCATTTACTCAGTTCTATAACCTCTATTCCAGATCTGTGATTGTCAATATTAGATGAACCACGTAGAATCTTTTTGCGAAAGGAGCTCACATCTACTAGAAGATACAAATAATAAAATCCATGATCTCAACACAGTGCAGTAAATACTCTTAGAGCTATACAAAAAGCAGCCTGAAGACATTTATGATTTCGGGGATTCACAAAAAATATTTCCATGAGAAATTCTCAATTTTGGTCCTGAAGATGATTTATACAGAAGAATTCTCGTGGAAAATTGTTGCATTTAGAAGCAAAAGCATATACAAAGACATCCAGGAACAAAATAGTACAGCATTTTAAGAAACAGCAAGCAGTTTCATTAGTCTCAAGGTTGACTATGGAAAGGAAAGGCAAAGAAGATAGAGAACTAGAAAATAATGAGCAACCATAAATAATTTAGATAATTTATGCAATTAGAAGAAAATAAATATTAACACATATGCTTATACTTTTGTTTCTCTATTTTATTTTATTTATTTTAAAAATTGCCCTCTGTCTATAAGCACCCAAAATAAACCCCATTTTTCAGTCTTTGAATGGTTCTGTGTGACCAAGAGTATGATTTGGGGACTCTTATTTTTGCTCAGATCTTTGAAGTTGCAAAACAACATCTCAGAATGGATCAGTAGAGTTTCAAATTGAGAAAATAACTTGATTCAGCAATATTTAGAAGATTTCTGTCATGTTTGTAGTTTTTAGAAGATTTCTCTCATGTTTGTTCAGGAATCTAGGCCCCATAGGCCTTTGAAACTGTCCTGAGGCAAAAAGAAATCTTAAGTGGGCATTATTCTATTATAAGGAAAAGGAAATGCTAAATGTGTTTAATTTTGCATGATCAAGTATTATTAAATAAAGATGATTTATCAAAATGTGCTCAAAACTTAGGCAAGCATGAGAGATGCAATTGTTTGAAGATATTAATATGCAGAGTCTTAAAAATTAATGTAGCACATTGCTTGCTTATCTCTGTTCACCAAAACATTCTCAATATCTGTGCTTGCCTCTTTATGAATTCCCATTATCTACATAAAAGATGTCAATTTTTTTACTACTCAATTTGAAAATACGTAAAAAGATTCTTGCTACCACCAAAATGGGTCCTTGGTTATACAATGTCCTAGAATGAACTTGAATGCTTATTCCCTGGGTTTGGAAAGACCACATGTAAATTTATAAAATTTGTGACCTATTAGCTCAGTTGCCTGGAAGACAATGCCTAAAAGCTACGCTTAAAAGGTTAAAATTTTAGTCATCTGTGTTCTGTTAATGAGTTGACTCATTTTCTAAGTCAGTCATTCTGTGAATGGGTGTTTTTAGTAACCATGGATTCTGGGTAATCATCTGGATGTGTCAACATAAAGGCATTGCTTTTACCTGAAAACCATCCAAAATATACTTTCTACTGAGAACCTACAAAAAGGAAACTCTCCATAAGAGAGACTAAACATATTATAGCAGTAAAGCATATCACCAATTTCATTATATTTAAGGCTGAAATCAGCTGATCTGGCCATTAACCATAGATTCAGCCTTAGACCTTGAGAAATTAAAACTGTCTGAGACAGAGGTTTATAATCTAGCAGAGAAAGTGGATTGGGGAACATTTAGGTCGTCATTCCCATCTTTAGTAATCTCTTTACATTCTCCCTTACTCTGCTTGATGTTCAAGGTGCATTAGCTACCAGCTGGTATCATTGGTTCTGTACTTAAACTAATAGTTTGCTCCTTTCTTCAAATATCTATTTCCCTTAAAGGTGCAAAAGTGGCATTGTCCTTGGGAGGGTGAAGGGAACAGGGGAGACAGAGTCCAAGCGTAATTCTTGACAGTCTGCAGCACTCATGATTATTTCTGGGGGGAAAAGTACTTTGTTTAGGACTTAAGGCCAAAACCTTCCTGCCCACATAAGCTGTGCTACAAGAAGGATGCTAGGAGAGTCTGCATATCTATGTATAGGCTTACTTATTCCTTTCCTACCAGGAGTATTGCTCTTTCATCTTTCATGTACACCAGAATAAAACTCTATGGCATGTGTAGAATTATTTTGGAAAATATCAGTGCTTTTAACTATATTAATTTAGTAGATTTAAGTACTGCTCAAGTTTCTGATGAAACATACTTCTCCCAGTGGCTTAAAATACTTATTCCAGTGTATTTCTTTTTTTAAGTAAGTTTGATTAGATTTAGTTTTCTAGCTCCAGAGGAAAATGGTGTGAGCAGTTGAACAGCAAGCAGGCCATGCTGTTCATTTTGTCTATATCCGAGTACATGCATTTTCAAAAGAATACAAAGATCTTGAGACTTTCAAGTGTTAAAAACCCTAATAAAGTTATAAGCCACCTCTTTATCCTATCAAAATGAACTTGAAACAAATCCTAATGTACCATGATGGTACCTACTCCACATTTTCTCTTAAAACTTTAGTCAATTATTTAATGATATTTCCCTAAGTTAGAATCTAGCTTGGACAGGGTAGAGTTAAAAATACTATTATTTTTAAAAGGAGATGTATAGGGGCGCTTGGATGGCTTAGTCAGTTAAGCATCTGACTTCAGCTCAAGTCATGATCTCACTGCTCAGGTCATGATCACACAGCTTGTTAGTTCCAGCCCTGCATCGGGCTCTGTGCTGACATCTTGGAGCCTGCTTTGGATTCTGTGTCTCCCTCTCTCTCTGCCCCCCTCCCCCCACCTCACAATCTGTCACTCTTTCTCTCAAAAATAAATTAACATTAAAAAAATATTTGGGGCGCCTGGGTGGTTCAGTCGGTCGAGCGTCCGACTTCAGCTCGGGTCATGATCTCACAGTCTGTGAGTTCGAGCCCCGCGTCGGGCTCTGTGCTGACAGCTCAGAGCCCGGAGCCTGTTTCAGATTCTGTGTCTCCCTCTCTCTCCGACCCTCCATCGTTCATGCTCTGTCTCTCTCTGTCTCAAAAATAAATAAACGTTAAAATTAAAAAAAAAATTTTTTTAAGGAGATGTATACATAATCAGACAAAGGATATCGTGTTTCCAGATATTTGTTTCCAGTTAATTCGGTAGCCTTGCTTGTCTCTGCAAAGAAAAAGATTAGTAAAGTTATATTAATGATTTGGTCCATGGTATAATTTAAATATTGGTTTAAATCATATTCGTAGTATAATACTGTCTGAATTTTCTGTTTGTCTCATCTGTCTGTTCGAATAAGTGAATAGATAGAGATCTTTTACTAGCCTGGAACCTACCAATTCATAGGATCTAGGAGAAAATGCTAACATAATTGAAAACAGGTAAAGGTAGAGGGATTTTAAAGTTGGATATGTTAGGAGCAGAGGGACTTCAGGATCAGACTCACTGTATGATTATGTTGAGTGAAAGCCTCTTTTCAGCAAGCATGTTATGAAATTATTTTATAACAATTTTTCCCACAAAAATGGGTAAATAGGGTCATGTTCATCTTAATTGTATATGATTTTTATAATAAGCTCGTATAAATGCATCCTTGGCAAAATTGTAAAACTTGACAAATGTTATCAATTGTTTCCTGGGGGAGGGGGGAAGATCATGTTTTACAAGAGTACTAGAAGGTATAATTCCAGTTTAGAGGCTTAGGTACAACCATGCATAGACATGAATTTTTTGTCAAAAGTGCAATGTATTTATCGCTGACAATTATGAAATAGATAAACTTAACAATCAAAAGCAAAGATGAAACCTCCACAGATTTAAGACGAAAATGAATAAACTTTACAACTCAGAGAGGAGACATGAATATAATAGATCTGGAAAAATATTAGACATGTGGTGAAGTTAAATACAAAATATTACCTAGACTGGTGTGAAAAAAAATAATATGCACATACATACATATCTCGAGTCTAACTTTGGAGCACAGGCATATAGATTATAATTGAGCACACCCTTGATGTTCTTCTTTAATACGTCTAGCCCTCAAGAGGCTCAGAACTCCCAACTTAATCTCTTCTCTTCCAGATCATGGATTCCTTCTTCTGTGCTCTGTGATCATGCAGTCACTATTCTGGGGGTTGAACTTCTATGTTGTCCAGCAGCTGTAATTATTGTGTTTGGTACACTAAGCTGAAATCAGACTATACTTCCTCACATTGGTTTTGGTTCACTGGTGCAGCACAAAATAGTTTTCCTTTGTCTCCCAATAGACAGTCTTCAAATAAAGATTTCATTAGTAAGCTTTTGTAGTTTGACTTTGTTTTAACAATACAAAGCACCTTCAAACCATTCTCAGTGTATTTCCTTTACCGCCTTGATGTTCTCTGGTCTTCAATTCTTCCTCTAAAAATATGCCACTGAGAAATGAATGTGTGATTCCAGTTAGGATCTAAGTAGGGCAGGCATTGTATTTTTTTAGTCAAATCATTGTGTAGCTTACTTGAACTTGTGGCTAACTAAAACTACTCTAATATATTTCATATAAACTGATGCTAAACTAAGTCTAAAATGATGTTGTATTTGCAAAATTACATTTTTTTTCTAAACCTGAAATTAAGGAGTTTTCCTTTACTTTTACTAAATTGTATCTTCTTAATTGTAGTCCTTTTTACATTGTAGATAAACTGAGTCTTAATTCACATATACTAGCTATCCCTCTCAATATTGTTGCCTAACACTTTATATATCAAACATTCCGTATAATTTTTTATGTCTCTGAATAGCATGGGGAACTGGAAAGTTCCCTAGAGACATTTCTCCATGTTAAGATCAATCTATTGATTGACATTTTAGGGACATAGATACTGAATCAGCGATTGAATCCAATCCACATTTTTTGACCTTGTCTTTATGGATATAATTAGAAACTTACATGTGTTTTATTGAACTCAACACAATGTATATTCTCTAACATAATAGATCATAATAAAGGAAATTAGGTCTTTTAAGAGAAACTCTTAAGAATGTCATGTTAGCACTAAATAAATATTCCATTTATCTCATTCATGCTTACAAATAATTTTTTTAAAAACCCTCAGGTAAGCTCAAAACTGTCCCTATGTGTTCCAGATCAGACTCTGACTGCCTTTGCACCCCAGAAACCTAATGTGTATAGCCCTATCACTCCTTGACTAGTCCAAGTCAGAAAGCTGTGCCAAGAACTGGGCTCAAAAGTATAAGCAGAATAACTGTATCGCATAGCAATTTGCCTGAATAGAAAAACAGAGGGACAATTTGGACTTATGTCATTTGAGCTATTTCATACCTCCAGGGAGCTGTAGTGGGACTCTGTCATCAGGTACTGTACCAGTCAGCAATGCAGCCAGAAGTACACAGACCTTTGAAAATGGATAATTCAAGGAAGATTTATTTACTCAGACTATTTACAGAGGTATGTGTAAGGGAGGACTACAACAGATAGTATAGCCTGTTTCCAGCCTTAGCTTGAGATGATAAAGGGATGGAGTCCTTACCAGGAAACAGCAGGCTGCTAGAGGATACGGAAAGATGTTGGCGTGGTCCATGCTGGCTAGCCAGCACTCTAGGACATAGGCTGGAAGGAAGAGGAATAAACTGGAGTGTCAAACAAAAACATCCAGCACCATTGGCATGGTCTGTCAAAGGTCAGGCTGATAGACTGGAAATAGATATTAAACATATTTTGTGTTATGTACCCCCACCTCCTGCTGTGAGGCCTATAACCATCCTCTCATATCTTCTCAGTGGTCTGCCACTGCTATTACTCAGCTCCTTTCAACCGGATTTCCTTTCTTAGTTTATCCATAACTGATCATTTAAATTATTTTATTTAATCTTTAGCAGATCATGAAACTGAGGCTTAGCACTCCCACAGCTTAAGTGACAGTCAGGGATCAGCCAAGACATATCCAACTCCAAACTGTATTAATTTAGTAATGTCATAAGCTCTCTGAAATGCAGTGTTTTCATTTATGAAATGAGGATGCAATGACATAGATGTCATCTAAAAACCCTTCAACATCTAACATTTAACTCCATTTTATGCTAAATATTAATAGTGATATAAGCCATATGTATCTGTAGAAAGAAATACTTGTAAATTTGCCCTTTGGGGGAGCAATTTTATTTTTCCTTTGTGCTTTATCCAATGTCAAGAACATGTAGGTTTTTTTTGACAGATATCAGGCATTTTAAACATCAAGCCAAGATTGCAAAAGACTCCACACTGGGATACACTTTCAAAACAATTTAGCCACTTTGAAATGTAAATTGGATAAGCAGAAGCACTACTGACACAGTTACTATATTCCGTGCAGAACCGTAAGCAGGTGCAAATGAGTTCACTTTGTGATAAGAACCTGCACCTGTTGGAGAGCAGCATTTGGAAGTAGCCTGTTAGCAAATTCTAAGATAGCTGGAATAGGAAGAACATATTAAATTGCAAAGGGAGATCCGAAGTGATATCTACCCATTGATACATATCTGTAATCATGGGTTAAAGTCTGTACAACCTGATTTCCTACTATTTTAGTTTAATAATGTCACTTCTCCATTTTTGCCACGCCAGTTCAAATCTGCACTGTCAGAATTCTTTGTTATGGATATTCCATGTCTGCCTGGTCACACCCTGGTTCTGAAAAGGAAACTCTCAATATGGCCTGAGACTATGTTCCAAGAATTTCTACAGATAAACAATTATTTTTATCTTTTTGTTGGTAATGGTTTTGAGTTGCTTACAATTCAACAAGTGTTTAAGGCTTAGGTTGAAACAAAATATTAAGTCACTTTTAATTTAATTTATTATGCATATGTAAAGAGGCTTTACTTGTGTGCTAATTGTTTTTAACACCTTTCTTTAGTGTCTCCTAATTTTCCTCTGGAAAGGGAAAATGCATCCATACTTCAGGAAGTTTTATCAGAGTAAGAAACAATGAATAATATTTTAAGCCAAATCCTGAATTAGGATTCCTATAATAAACCCCACTCCTTCAGCAATGATCAAAAAAGTCTTGAATCTATTTTAAATAATATGTTAAGTCATTTTCTAAAATTGTTATTTGCCATACTTTAATAATCATCCAATGTAAAGGTTACTAGAATTATATTCAGAATTGAAGATGTTGAAGAAAGCACAGAAATAATACTTTACTGACTCCTTTTGACATATAAAATAGTGAAGAAATCAGTATGTCCATATTGCCACTTGCTCCTACAGGTTATTAAGAAGAAATATTTATCAAGAAATGCCAAGATTATTCTAAGAACTAATATTCAGAATACTTAACAACAGGCATAGTATAGGTACTAACCAACTAGAAATAATATGTCCATTAACAACTCAGAGGGTTGAAAAGGTGGGTGCCCCCTGAATATCAGCCCTGGCAGGAGGTACCATCATTTTCCTAATTTTGTAGATGAGGAACTGAAACTTAAAATGATTAAATAATTTCTCCAAAGTTCATAACCAATATAAGATTGGAACCCTGGCTGTTGAACCTAATTGAGCTAATTCTCAAATTTTCACTCTAACCAGTATGTAGATATTGGTTATCTCTGTCTAGGGCTTTGGTAAGTATTAAACAATGTGAATTGGACAAGTGGACTTGACAAAATATACAGTACCTTAGTAGATCCAGAAGTGACTTTAGGGTTTGTAATCCAACACTATAATTTTACAAAATAGGAAACCAAAGTCTAAAGAAATTAAGTAATGCTTTTTCCTATGTTATGTTTCATTCCTATTATTTGAAATAATTTTAAGTGTTAGATATTAAAAACACTTGTACTTATTAATGCTGAACTTATTGCTAGAAACACTGGGTGATGAACGTATATCTGGAGATGATTGATCGCAGGTATTCACCATTTCAAACATAATCTAAAAGTAAACCAATTTATAAGCATAATTGAAATATCTCATTCTTGGTAGACTTATACCTATTAGTAAAAGAGAAGATATCAGAGAGCTGTGTGGTGGCTGAGCTTACATTTTTCAGTTTTCCAGCAAAAAATTGAAAGATTGCTAATAAGTCTAGAAGTCTGACCAATAGGCAGCCAGAGTGGCCTCTTACACATCTTTCCCTACTCTCTGAGTTTTTCAAGAGCTAAAAGAAGAGAAGATGCAAGTTCCAGGGAAATGTTGCATACTTAGGTTAATTTTTTGTCACTAAGTATCTTAACTTTTTAAATTAGACTTTCTAGATGTCTTATATAGTATAGGGTTAGCTCATTCCTTGTTTGCCAACTACATTTACATTGTTAAAAAACAAGGTAACAGGCCAAAACAGAGTTGATTATACTAAGCCCCATGTCACCAAACCAAGATTTAACTTAATTACAGTTTTGGCTTTCCCAGAAAATTTTTCCCAAAATGGAATCTTAAAATAGGCAATCAAGGATCACCTGATCAGTACTACTGAGGTAATCTACCTGATAGATCCCTTTCATCTCCTAAAGGAAAGAAAACTTGCAGTATCCAACCTGCTTTTTTGCCTATTATAACTTCTTTGTTTCTGCTGTCTTCTATCTATAAAACTCAGATTTTAGGGGTGCTTGGGTGGATCAGTCAAATGAGCATATGATGGATTTCAGCTCAGGTCATAATCCCCGGGTCGCTTAGCCTAGAGCCCACTTGAGATTCTCTCCCTCTGCCCCTCTCTCCCACTCACTCTGTCTCTTTCAAATAAATAAAATTTAAAATAAATTAAAACATAACTCTAATGTTGTACAGCTTCTTGAAGTTTCCTTCTGTCTGCTACATTGGAGGCTGCCCTATTCATGCATCAGTGAATAATGCTAATTAGAGCTTTAAGATTTACAGAGTTGAATTTTATTATTATTTTTTTTAAGTAGACTTCATGCCCAGCATGGAACCAATGCCAGGCCTGAACTCACAACGCCAAGATCAAGATCCAAGCAGAGATCAAGAGTAGGACACCTAATTGACTGAGCCACCCAGGCACCCCGAATTTTGTTTCATAACAACATGAATAGCCTACATGTTTTGGATTTAAAAAGTCAGTCCATTCCTTTTCTAAATCTAAATTATGTTATTCTTTGATAAATTTTCACTTGATTACTTTCTTTCTGCATTTCCTAAGGCTGAGTCAAAATAATGTGAAGATTCTGGCGAATAGGTGAATTATTCCCTTATGATTCATTTTTTTAAGGCACGTCTAAGGATATGTTAGGAAAACACGTTCTTTTAAACTAACTTGCCTGATTTGAGGAGTCAGAGTGTTCATGGAGTTGTGATAAGCTTCAAACATAAGCTAGCTGAACTGTTAAGGACAGAGTTACTGAGTCAACTGAGAGAACTTTTAAATTAAAAACAACAACAAAACTTCAATGCACTTAACCAGTTTTTCTTTTATGCCTTTGATTTCCCTTTTCTACTTCACTCCCTTTTCCCCCATAAATACAAGATTCTCTATGATTCACCCCTTAAATACATCTACAGGCAAATATTCTAAGAGGAACAAAAAAAGCTATTTTTCCATAAATATACATTAAAATGGAGTAAAGGATTCCTTTCTACACATTTGACTGCCAGCATTCATTGTCTAATAGAATATTGGATTATTTTCTTCAAGGCTCCCTGTTCAAAAATCAATGTTCTGCTAGACTGAGCGCACTGACAGTAGTATGGAGCTTGCTAGACCGACAACTGGATGCCCTCAGAATTGGAATCCAAAGTTGTCCCTGCTAATGATGAGAGGTAAATAAGGAAGAAAAACTACAATTATATATGTTTCATTTGCAGTCATGAGGACCTTTACAATTTTGGGGGGGAAAGGGGAAATATAACTCAAGCTCAAGAAGATATTAATTCAAATAAAGGGATTAAAACTATCTCTTAATTACTTTTAGGGATGGATGAACTTGGCCATATTTTGGGTTTATTGAGTATCTCAAATGTTTTTGCAGATGTCTGCAGTTTAAAAAAAAAGCTTCCTCAGCTACCTTTGTTTTACAGATCTTGTGTAATTTATGGTAAATCCAAATGAAAATATTTTAATTTGGTTTGCAACTAAGAAAACATTTGGCTTTATGCTTTTTCCTATTAATGTTTGAAGTTTAGCTTTCAACTGAGGTCTAAATCTTCTAGAAGCTCTATGTGTAACAAAAAAAACACATTTATTTGTAGGAAATAGATACAGCCTTTGTATATGAATATTACATTTAGTATCAAAGTTGGAGAGGGAAATTTTGAAAGAGCACACATTGTGTGTAGCTGTATTGATATTGTTTTAGACATATTCTATCGGTTTGAGTAAGAGTGCAGTACAGCCTTTTGTAAATCTCTTGAGTGTACCAGGATTTATGAAATAAGCCTTTTAAATAAAATTCTAACTAAATTAATTTCACTTTTAGTCAATATGTTGGGAAGCATCATTTTTATTGCTTTTATGTACTTTTTAAAGTATAAACAAGAATAATTTTTTAAGTATTTTATATCAATTTATGTCTAGTTCAAATATAATACAGTGGCAATTTTGTTAAGTAAATTATAAGCATAATTTATATTACTTTCCATATATTACTATAGTGAGCATATATATGTATATCTAGTACTACACACACACACACACACATTTGCATTTATACATACATACATATTCTAAAAATATCAGCGAGAATAGCTTACAGTATGATTGAAGAGGCTGCTTGTTATCCTATACTTAGGCCTATTACAAGAATTATTTCTGTTCAACCGACCCACTTTTGTCATTCTCTTTTTTTTTTACATTTGGGGTTTATTTGCAATCCTATTACAGTACCCACCATACAGCCAATGATCAAAATAGTCTTATTCTGTTGGTATCAATAATGATTTTATCTAAAAAGAGCTATCCCACCTGTGAATATAGTAACCCAAATCATATTTCCTATTTTTGTGGCTTTCCTCTGCAAACACCATTTTGTGAATTTCTATAGGAGATATTTGTAACAGGCCATCAAAAACAGCGTCAAGGGTTCATTTTCATTAGTATAGCAGAAATATCGTATTTACTAATTTTCCCACCAGTGTACCCAGAAGTACTTTATCTAGTCTGACATTTTTATGGAAAGGAGATATTGTGTTTTGTCTAAAAGTGCATTTTCATATTTGGGAAAACTAGATACAGAGAATCAACTAAACTGTGGTTGGTTAATTTATTTCTGAGGCAAAACAATTCTTTGTTTACCATTATACACTCAACCCTGCCAGGGGGCATCCCTAGTGTTGAGGTAAAGGTATTTCATATAAATACTTAGCTAAGTTTTTCCTCAAACTGGTTATTCCATTTGACCATAACAAACCCCCAGTTCTGTTATGAATGGGCTATGGTATTTTCCACAGGGTTCTGACAATTCTTTTAGAGAAAATATGTGTGCCGTTACCACAGAGTTTCTTTAACAGATTTGAAGTCAAGATGTGCTAAGGACAGAGGAAGTTAAGAGAAGTTGACAGACTGCTTTTGACTTTTCTTTAAAATGTATATTTCCCAGTAGATTTAGGGTACATAATCTTATTACTTTATTCAAAGAGTTTCTTTTTACCTTATTCCATATGATTTCTATATCTGTTTTAAGAAATTACATGTTAAAACCCTTTGGTTCTTTAGTAACTTCATTGTTCTGTTTTGCTCTGCTTTTAATTACATAAAAGGTATGACCTCTAAAGCAAAAACAGAAGCTTTGAAGTTATGAATGATTTGCTGAAAACTGATATAGGAACATTGGAAAAATAGTTGCTGTGTCCTTCTTAATGTGTGTCATTACTAAGATAACTGTTAACATGAGTTTGTGATATTTGACTTGTATTGCATTAACTTTTCTGTTTTTATGAAAGCTACTCTTGCCTCACATCTTTGTGCTAGGTAGAGTCTTATGTTCTTATTTTTGGAAATTCCTTTGTACCTCCATTATACTGCAATTTTGGGATCTTTTCTGAGTTAATTTTCACTTCCTAAACTTAAGACACCATGACGTTTCTTACTGCTTTTCCAGAAATGCGTATTTTATTTGGCCCCATACCATTCAAGACAGGTTCAATGAAACTTGGAACTGCTGAAAACATTACTAATCTTCTATTGCTATTTGCAGTTGGAGGTAACTGTCTCCTTACATCCCTTTTCCACTCAATTCAATGAAAATTAAAATTGACAGAAACAATTTCTAGAAGGAAAGTGGAAAAAATGAACAAAGGAGTTGAAAATATATATCCTCTTATGTTACATTAGGGCTCCTGTACATTGTTATAAGTTCATTTCTATTGTAATGATATTTCAAATAAACAAAGTGTACATATTCAAATTATAAAAAGGAAACCATATAAAGTAACTTTTTTGAGTGATAAGACAAAACTGTTTGGCATAGTTTATTATGTACAGACTATATGCAAGTGAATGGATTCTCAAAAACTATGGTGATAAGATGTAAAATTAATGGACATGAATTGAAAAGAATATTAAAATCACACTATATTAGAATCTACACAACACCTTGTTTTAGCATGGTTTTTCAATGGTGTAAGTCAAATAATCTGTAATGCATTATAAGGTAAGAGATACTGCAGCATTATTGTTATCTTTTGATAACTGTGCAATGAACATTTTGCTTTAACTGAGTGAAAAACCTGGTTGACCAAAAAGAAATTGAGTGCACAAATCTCATGCTTCAGGGTTTCGTATCCAGATGTTATTTCTTTCCACTAAGAACCTTACAACAAAGGTTGCAAACTGTCATCTCCAAGTACAGTTATTAACAAGTTTGTGGTTGTTTGTTTGTAATGTTACTAAAATTTAGTAATTTTTAATTATTTATCTGGATGTTCTGCATTACTTAAAAAGTAACAGATGGCCACATTGGATTCTCATTCCTCCAAGGCATTGTTGACTGGAGCTAAGCAGTTCTTGCCTTCCTTACAAAAATTCTTTGCCTTCTTTTTTTTTTTTTTTTTTAAGTTTATTTATTTTGAGGGGGGGAGGGGAAGGGGCAGAGAGAGAATCCCAAGCAGACTCTGTGCTGTTACCACAGAGCCTATTGCAGGGCTCAAACCCACGAACCTTGAGATCATGACTTGAGGTGAATCAAGGGTCAGAGCCTTAACTGAATGAACCACCCAGCCTCCTCCTTTGCCTTCTTTATTAAATTTTCTATTTTCCACCCCTTACTGTTTTGTAGCTGACCAACTTCCTTCATTTGTTTTAACTACCTGGCCCTGTAGGCATTGAATTTGCAATACCTTGAATAAAAGATCTGGCTTCACCAAAGTCCTTCATCTTGAAGTCTACTGGAAATGTTGGGCTATTCTGAGGCCTGTATGGGAATAGAATTTATTCCTAGATAGGTTTGGGATGGTGTATTAAGAGCAATGGTTTTGAATTTTGATTACACGCAATGCCTTCTTCTATCACAAATGTTATAACATATCCATTTTCCAAAAGTGACATGAAGTTTAAAGGTAATGTAATCTAGGGGCACCTGAGTGGCTCAGTTGGTTAAGCATCTGACTCTTGATTTCAGCTCAGCTCTCATGGTCATGAAATTGAGCCCCACCTCCAGGTCCACACTGAGCATGGAGGCAGTTTGGGAATTCTCTCTCCCTCTCTATCTCTGCCCCTCCCTGCTCTCTCTCTCTTTCTCTCAAAATAAATAAACATTTAAAAAAAGGTAATGTAATCTACCTATACAGAATTAAAATATATACTGCCCTTAGTACTAATGAAGAATAAAGAAGTATAAGACAAATACTTAGTCAGCATTACATTAAAAGACATAATAAAGTAGTCATACGTACACCTCTAATGAGATTTATTATGAACCTGAAAGCTGTGAATTTAGATTGATCCAGGTGCATATCTCTGATGACTCTAATGGCAAAAAGAGTATCATGCTCAACAACATGATTTTCTGACATGGTTGACATGGTAAAGAATTCCTGGTAAAGTTTCAAACAAAGCAAACTACCCAATTTTTTTTAATATATATCTATACATGGCAAATGTAATTAAAACTACGCAGAGCTACTTTTTGCAGATATGACAACCTGTTGGCAAGGTCTTAGGATCCGCTAAGTATAAACAGACATTTCTCTGCCATGTGTATCTGGTTTTAGGGGGGCACTTAGAAAGTCAGATGACATCTGAAAAATGCTTCATTCTGAAAGACTTGTTAGAAGATAGCTAGCTAACATCCCTGGACATATGTAAACCCAGCCCCAACTAAATGCCAATAGTGCCTTTCAAGTGTTGTGCCAACCCAAACAACATAAAACAATAGACATCTCCAAATGTCTACTAAGGAGTAGCCCTGCCCCTGATGAAAAACAATTGTGTAATGTAACTGAGTTTCCAGAATTCCTGAGCAAAAATTACCTAAAAGGTAAACAGTGACCTTTTAAAATTGAATTGACAGAGAAGGGAAAAATTTTTTTACATAATTTGCAAAAGTTTACTTAATTAACATATCAGTGCATTTACAGAAACAGTCCTTTCTTTAAATGATTTCTAATATTTGTTCTCAAGTAATTCCCCGATATTTTGGGGGGAAGTCCTTTAACTAGTTAATTCCATGAACTACTTTTTTACAAAAGTACAATATTAATATATGATACATAGTGAAGTTAAGAAATAGTTGCAAGCAAAATGTTTAGTTTTAAGTAAACTTAAATAAATTTTAATTCCATTTTTTATAATAAATATATGTAAAGATAATTTTAACTTTTCTCCCACTTGGCAACTAATGCATACTGCTTTATATATTTAACAAACGTCTGATTTGTAAACATAGATGCTAAAAATTACATTTTGTCTCAGGCTTAATTTGAGGATTAAATATGGATTGCAATTTAACTCCTTGCACAAAATAAAATATATACCAATACTAAGGTCTTATTTTTAGAATTCTAATGCTTTGTTCTGAAATGATTTTTATATTTCTTGTATTTTTTATGTTTTACTTCTACATGAGAAATGAGAAAGCTTTAATTCTTTGTAAGCACTCTTCAGATAACACATTGTACAGGGTTGAATTTTATAATTTTATAAATAAAAACAAACCAAATTGGATATAATCATTACTATTTATCCCTCTTTATGAAATATTACAATTTTTTCTATAGAAGAATTTTGGCTATAAAACACATTTTGTGATCTGATTAAGATTATCCTGAGACGAATCTGCTGAAATATTATCCTTTTTCTGTTTCTCTTTAACTTGTTTTCTAACAGCGGGGCACTGGGTGGCTCAGTTGGGTAAGTGTCTGACGTCAGCTCAGGTCATGATCTTGCAGTTCCTGAGTTCAAGCCCCACGTCATCGGACTCTGTGCTGACAGATTAGAGCCTGGAGCCTGCTTCAGATTCTGTCCTCTCTGTCCCTCCCCCGTTCATGCTCTGTCTCTCTCTCTCTCAAAAAAAAAATAAACATTTAAAAAAATTTTTAAATCACAATAACTTGTTTTTGAAAAGCAGTGTTCTTTATGTTGCAAACAGTAGTTTATTGTGACATAGGTTAAATAGTCTTTGACCAAGAAAAAGATGTAAAACATTTAAACAGATGTTTAAATAGATGTCACAGTGAAAATACCTGTGACATCTATTATTACTCAGTTTCATCTGTGTGCGAAACCATGTGAGGACACAGGTCATTGCAGACTTATCTGATTTCCAGAAATGCCAGCTATGTTCTCTTGATATGCATTAAATAGATTCTGAATTTGTAATTAGTTCTGTTTCAAACGTAAAAAAAAAATCAAATTTCTTAATTAAAAAAAATTGATCATCATTCCTTCTCACTCCTTGTCCACTACCACCATCACCAACCAACTCTGTCCAGGAATTAAAAATCTGTTATTCACAGTTTTTCTTACGAACCCAATTCTAGATTACTATTTAAAACCAGAGTCGTCAATGTCTCAAGTAATCAAATACATTTTAACATCTGTTATGATCTTTATCTCATCCTCTACCTAATTTTTAGTGCAATGCAATAATCTAAAGTAAGCCATAGGACACAAAGGAGAAACAAAGTCATTGAGTAGTCTAGAAATTATATAAAAAAACTTTAAGTGCTAGAAATCAGCCTGAGCTATAGACTGTCCAGAGCTTTTTTGTTTGTTTGTTACAACCGAGAGGAATCAGAATAGCATGCAAGAATGCAAGAGTACATTCATTATTAAATAGAAATGACCAATATAAATGCTTAGTATATATTTTTTTGATATTTAATACCACTTCATTAAAGATAGTCTTGTATAATATTGAATATTGGCATTTTTCAAAAATGGCCACAACATTTTTGTTATCACATGCTGTTCTAGAAGTTTGAAACTCTCCATTAGGAGATAGAATCTACCATCACTTGGTACTTGAGCCTTTGTGATGGCTTTGACAACTAAAATGGCTGGAATTGATGCTACATCCCTTTCAAAGTTCATCATAAAATGTGACATGTCTTCTGCCTTGTTCTTACATTCTCAGGATTCTCATCCTTGGAACTTGGCCACCACACCATGAGGAAGTAGCCAAAACCCACAAAAAGATCTAAGTGAAAAGCCAGTATCAATCACCATAAATGTGAGTGAACAAGCTTTCAGATGATTCTATCTCCCAGCTTTCAAGCTGCTCCATTTGACACAGAATGGAGAAAAGATATGCTGTGTACATCCACGGAATCCTGCTCAAATTATACAGGGCTTGAGGGGGAAAAAAGGAGACTGTGGGAACGGAAGCAAGTGATTAACCTTTTTTCATATTGTCCTTCCCAATATATAAGCATTCAGTAGTCTCCAAGACTACATATTTTTAGGGGAAAAAGTCCCTAATTTAAAATTTTTTTCCTATTTGATAAAATCCTAGTTAATAATTCCCTAACTACATTTTATACCATCGAACAAGCTATATCTCATACACAACCTAGAAGAGCACACAATCAACTACAAATACTTGTATCTTCTCTCAAGAAACCCTTATACAAATATACTTTTACTATAATTAAAGCATATAAAGGCCCTGAAGATCTGTTTCTAGAAAAATTTTATAAAATGTTTATAAAAACCATTTTATGAATACTAAACTCAAGATATATATTCCTGACAATTTTTAATGTGTCAGAATATATATTAAATAATTTTAAAGGGATCTTCAAAATCTATTTAAGATATTTCTAAGTGGAATACAGCAAATATTCTGTATTCATTTTGGTAAGGTCCTAGAATGGTGCCCTGTTTGTTCATACAGATTTATAAGAACTGATTTTCCATTTATCATTTGCTCAGAGAGGGACATTTTATTCATTTGCATTTGATAAGAGAATTGCAGAATAATAAAACATTGCAGTACTTATTTCATTTTTATTTTTTAACTTGAATAATATTTACTACTGATCTTTTGTGGATATTGTGAAATCATTCATTTTTAACATCTTTAAATCCTTTTATGCAAAGTGTCATAAAATATACTCTACCACTGTGATTCTTTTATCCCTTTCTAAGCTGTCATCTTACTTGTCAATTTTCCTCTGGGAGCGTGTGTTCTAAAGATGTTTTTGCCGAACATCATAGTAGGGCTTTACACTAAGTGTCTAAAACTATTCACTATGAACACAGGGTAAATTGGGTTACGTTGGAATGACAGTATATTCATTTGCAAGTCCCCTGACACAGTCATTTCAACAACTTAACTTTAGCATTTACAGCCAACTCCCAGCTGCAGAGGGAAATTCAATGGTCTCATTATTGTGTCTGAGCTGAACTGTGTCAGGCAGGAGGAGATCCAGAGTCGCAGGCAGATTGGGGCCTTCCGGTTCATCTGCAGTTTGAGCTGGTTCAGCAGCAGTGGCAGAATCAGGAGGCAGGATAGCATCAGCTCTTAGTGAGGAAGCTCTGGTTCCTCCTTAAATCCTAAACGAATAGCAATTTTTGTTCTTTGAGGCGCACAGAATTCTTTTGAACTCCTGTTGGATTCAAGGATCACAGGGATCAGCTTGACTCCTGGAAGCAGGATGTGTTCATTCAGAGGCAGCAGCTTTGGCAGCCAAAGAGGATTGTCAGAGCCTATTTTCCTTTTAGCAGCAGGAGTAAGTACTGTAAAGAAACAGGGCTCAGGGAGGCTGCATGATGCATAAACAGTATGTAATCCACCGAATGTGCTGGGAATTACAGAAGAAGGGGAACAGGAACACAATTCTGCTGATACTATACTTGGGGGGTGGGAAGACCTCTATGCCCTGTATACTGCTGCTTCCTAGGGAGGCTCTTGCTATTTGGAGGAAGTAAGATGCCCCGTGCATATTGAGCTGCCATCCCTATGCTTTACCAAAAAAGGAAAACAAAACAAAACAAAACCTCTAAGATTCTGTCACTGAATTCTGAACAGATATATCTCTTACTTATTATATTGCTAAATCATGTCACTTATTCAATCTATTAAATTATTTAGAAAATAATGTTAGGGGTTGTGGCTTAGTATCTAAATCAACACAAGCATCAGTCTAAGCAAAGGGCAATGCTGGGGGTGGCGGTGGATGGGCACCTTCTCTCTTGTGCACAAGAGAGAAGAACATATACCTCAGAGAATTGACTCTACTATGTGAAATATGAAATATTTTCCTGGGAATTTATATTAAAGCTAGTATTTGCCTCTTTGAGTAGACTTGCAAACATTCTGGGCAGGAATAAATAAAGAAGCTATCATCAATCATTGGATATTTATGCTAAGGAGGACGGTTTTCTTCTTTCTTTGTCATTTGTTTAATGGACCACTCAGCATGACTCCTGAAGGCTATGGCTTCAAGCCCTGAAGGCACATGCCCAAAATCCAGCACAAGGTCTCTCCTTGCTAATTTACCAGCACTACTCAAAAGAAGGAAACTGAAAGTGGGAAACAGCCAACAGAAAGAAGGGTTTGGTCAAGCATAATACTTACAGCTGCATTTCTGTTACTGAGAGAGCTCTGATTCGCCAGCCCTTCATAGAAGTATTTTCAGGAGAGCAGGATTTGGCTTGGGTTTCTTCCTGTGGAGAAAAAGAAATGGCAGGAACTCCATTATTACATGTTAAAATTGTTCCCTTACTTCCCATTGAAAGAAAAAGATTTTAGGCTATTTCAAAGGATAATAAAATAACAAACAACAATTAGTCAAACTTTGTGGAAAAAAAGAATACTTCTTCATATGATAATATTTGTTAGCACAATTGTGTCATTTAGGTACAAAGGTGCCTTTCATTTATAGCTATGGTGTGACTTTCAACTTCCAAACATTTTACATTTAGGAAAATTGTATAAATGTATACTTTGTTGCAACCTTAGTCTTGGAAGCAAAAAACATTGGAAGACATTTAAGAAACATGGTATAAGTTTTGATTTATTGATAAATTTTGACGTTTTAAACCATCACACTTACTTTTTCCCGAAGTTGGTGCATTTGGTTTTGAAATATGTCTATATTCACACATAGCGAACCCAGATTAGGTCTGGATGGCCAATATTTTAAAAGTTATGCTCATCTCTTATGACTATTTAAATATATGGATGGCTCAGTCGGTTAAGTGTCTGATTTCAGCTCATGTCATGATCTCACGGTTCATGGGTTCTAGCCCTGTGTCAGGCTCTGTGCTGACAGCTCAGAGCCTGGAGCCTGCTTCAGATTCTGTGTATCCCTCTCTTCTCTCTCTGCCCCTCCCTGTTCTTCACACTCTGTTTCTGTCTCATATATAAATAAATGTTAAAGAATTAAAAATATATGGATTCCATAGGACTGTGAGCTACAAGGCATTGGCAACATGTTTCTCAATGACTGAATGAGTGAAATTGCCATTGTGGTTAGCCAACTTTAGAATGATCGAGGCCTCAAAAAGGAGAAGGAAGAAGAAAGACCCAAATGCTTCAGATTCCTTTCCTTTGACCCCAAAGAAGTGAATCAGTTAACAGAGATGACAAGTTCTTGGACCACAGAATGTAAGATTATGGTTGCTTTTAAGAGAAATCTCAGATTGCTAACATGTTCTTACATATTTGGGGTTCATACATCTGTACTCTGTGTTAAATAATAAAAACGCACCTAATGTTTCTATCTTAAACATATTTTCCTAGAGTTTATCTGATTCTAAATACAACTTTTAAACATTTGCTCTATATGCATTTATTGAACATGTACTAAATCAAAGAATATCTGCCAGAGGCTAGAAAGATAAAGATAAAGAAGATAGATTCTTTGCTAGGCTTGGAACAGGTAGTGTATTGAAAGGTAAAATATATTTAGTTTAGTACTAGGAGTACCAATACTGGGCAATGGATAACCACAGCAAAGACCATTAATTTCAACTAGTTTAATTTTAGATGGCTTTGTGAGGAATTGGCATTTGAGTTAAGCCTGAAAAGGTGGTCAGAATTTCCATTAAGTAAGGGAAGTCATGAGCATAGGGACTGAGTTATTAAAGTTCACACTATAGTCTGGTAAAACTGAATTATAGAATGCATGGTGAGGATGACAGGATAGCTGTGAATACACTGAGCAGGAGTTGTTTAGTAAATATCAGTAAAATCTGAATTAAAGCGCAGTATGCTTAGCAGTTGAAATGCATTCTGAGAGACAACATAAGGAAAAGAGAGTGATTATGGATTTCAGAAAAACCTTTCAGGTTCATATCCTGTCACTTCCATTCAACCACAGGGACATTTGTTAGCTTCTCCAGGCCCCAAATGTAAAATACATCAACTGTAAAACCTATATTACAGGTTTGTCATGAAGATTGAACTGAGATACTATATATGAAATATACTGTGCCTCATATCCAATAAATGGGAGCTGCTATTATTATTGCTGTTATTAGCTGTGTTCTTATCGTGTAAGACAAAGTTACAACCATAGTTTGTGGCCAAATGTTATGGAAAGAAATTAAAGTTATGCTAAGCATACCGTAAATTGGAAAATCTACTTTGAAGAAGGCTGTAATCTTATCAAAACAGTTTTAGAATATTGATTGAAGCAGCATGAAATTTGTGGTGGAGTATGGAAACCAATTAGGAGGGTCCAACAACAGACTAAAGATAAATAAGAACAACAGATAGCAGCAGATGGAAACTATTGACCCATTCCACTTGATGATCCAAAGTAAGAAGAGTATAAAATATTGATGCCATTTTCATCATGAGAAACTGGAGCAAAGGAAGGGAAAATATTTGGAAAGACATGTGATGTGTTCAGTTTACTTTCAGTGTTTGAAGGACCAGATGACCTGAAATCAAAGTCTTGAGCAGAAGAGAGACACCAATGCAATTGATGTAAATTTTGAAGTTATCAGCACACGCATAATCTTGCAAATGGGTGTAATTTCCCAGGAAGAGAAAGTATTATGAGAAGAGACTCAGTGTAGACATTTGAGGAATCCCAACACTTAAAAAAAGGAGGAGACAGTAAGGAAGATTTAAAGGTTTAAAGAGATAGCTTTATCCCTCGAATCTTTTGTTTAGTTATTAACACTATACTTTAAGAGGAATATGAACTGTCAGAACAACTTTAAGAGAATATGAGGAGACCTAGAATGTGAAGAGCAGGGAAAGAAAATTAGGGAAATAAAGACTCCGATGCTATAAATTCTTGGAGGACCACTACATGAAAGAAATACTTTGCCGTCTTTTCCTCCCTCTCTCATTCATTCTCCTTCCTCTCTTATCTTTCTCTTCCTCCTTTTTATGTAGACAGAAAAACATAGTTCTAACTTAGGATTCAACAAAGAAAGCTGAGACAGATCCACTAATCATAACACAGTCTATTTGAGTTACAAGTAGGTTCTGCCTCAGGGTTACACACTTACTCCCATTCAAGTTCTGTCTTGCTGTGATTTGGGGGATTACGTATTACAAAGTAAAGGGCACATATCTAATGCAAGATTTTTTAATGAGATTAATCATACTATTTTCGAGGCACTCAGTTTTCCATATTTCTCTTATATAGACTTTTAAATACATGTCTTCATGGTCATACAGATTATATAGTTACATCTATGTCTATTCTCTATTTCATACAGTCATTTGATCCTAAAACATGAGAATTTATTCAAATGAGAGGTGGCAGATATAATTCAAACATTTAATATTTTAATCTCAATTTTTTTACCGTATTTTGACCTGAAAAATATGATTTGGGTATCAGCAATTTGAAGAAAGTTTCCATAAAGCTGTTGCAATGCAGTCACACTTTTATTTACATCCCACAAAAAAAGTAGAAAGCAGAGAAGAATGATTAAAATCATTAAAATATTTAATCAATATTTTATTAACTGTCATGAAGTAGTATATTAAAATGCTGTTGGTAATTGGGTGAGCTGCATCTATTATATCAAAGATGGGATATTTAAGTTACAGATGGGCTCAGCATCTTTTAATACAATAAGGATGTTTTATTGACATTTTTTCAATATTTATCACAGATAAGATCTCTCATTGTCTTTGTCTCTGTCTCTTCATTCCAAATCACAATGTTCCATATGCCCTCAATAAGAACTTTCCTTTTAATATTGAGTTCTGAGATAATTTCTTGGTTATTGTTGTGTCTCCACAGCCCAAAGCTAATTCTTTTAATTATACTCTAGAGATAAACCAAATGTACTTCCATTTTTTTCTCAAATTGTGCCCAAAAGAAAGTAAAAGTGTTAAGAAACTTTCAAGATGCTATGTTAATCAAACAATGTATAATTTCCTCTTTACCAGCCCTTATATATTAATCAGAATGATGAAACAGGTTTATCAAATTCTGAAAAAGATAATTCTTTACAAAGAAAACAATCTATGGAAACAGAATTCTTCAGAGAAAGTACTCTTAAACATTCAGGTCCATGATTATATGTTGGCTTCCCTGGACTCCATATTTACTTTATTCGACAAAATTGAACATTAAAGAGATAACTATAAGATTCATATAGTGGGGAAAAAACAAAAGCAACAATACACACATTTATTCAGATACACCTATACAAAACCAGGTTTTGTCCTCAAGGAATTCAGCTGATCTATGGAAAGCATAAAGATAACCTTCTAAATTTTTTTAAATGTTACAATTGTTATAATATTGGACTGCATGACAGTTCATGAAAACCCTAGAGGAAGAAGGATTTATTTGTAAAAGGAAGGTCAACAAACTTCCATAAAGCCAGGAAAATGTGTCTATGTGATTCATTAATGTGTTTCCAGTGTTTAGTAACAGCTCATGTTCCATGTTAGGAATTCAGTTTAAAAGTTGAGTAATTGAGTGTAATAATGGATGAATGAATTGATTAATGAAGGAGTGACATTAGAGTTGGATCTTAAAATATCTTATAAGTTCAGCAATTTGAGGGTTCAGATGAAAACGAAGGAAGCCTAATTTAGAACAATGACAAACAAAATGGTATTAAAGAGGTAGAGTCAAGAGAGAGCATCTGAAATTCTACTCTGTAACATTCTGAATTTGAGATGATTGCAGATATCCTAGTAAGGATACTAGGTGGAACGTTGTAATTGATATTAACACTATCAAGAAATTAAATCTATGTGTGTGTATACATATATATGTATATACATATATCTTTTGCAATTGAAATTATGGAAAAGGATGAGGGAGTCCTAAGAGAAGTCAGAGACTAGAGTGGGTAATGGAGCAACATTAAAAGTGATACAATCTCTACAGACACCCCAAAATTTCCAGTTACAACACAATCTCTTCAGGATGCTAGTGAAGAAAAAAAGTGAGGAGTCAGTAGGTTGATAGGAGGCGAAATTGAGCTAACATTTATTTAAACATATTTTTTGGTCGAGATGAGGGAGCCAATGAAAAGAAAAAGACACAAGAACAGGAAAACTTGACAGACCAAAAAGCTAGAGAGTGAAGAAGGGGCTGTCTTAATGAGCATGGAAGGGAGGCCTATACCTCAAAGAGTGTGGTTTCTTTGCTTCTAAGGCAGGAGGAAAGAATCTGAGACCCTTAATTGAGGTGAGAAGGAAGGATATTGGATACTGTTTCTGTTTTGTTCCTCCATTTTCATGATATAATAAAAGCTAGATCATTCACTCAAGGCAGTGGGTTAGTGTGGATCAAAGAGAGCGTAAGAGAACAGTACAAGTTTGCAATGACCTCCATACTGAAGGTATGTTGTATGAGCCAAAAGATCATTGTCAAAACATTTTAAAGACATAAATGAGTGTCTTTAAATTTAGAGAACCTAAATTTGTAACAGAATCAGTCAGCACCTTTAAGCAATTTGTTGAGGTGCTTGGTAACACGAATAGGGCAAAATGGAAAATTGATCTATCTTAGGAAGAGAGACTAGCTGAGGGGATAGTGGCAGGTCAAGGGAGTGAGGTAGTGTTTTCAATAGTGTTTGCAAGTGAATCCAAAGAATGGTACCATGGGATGGCATATTTAGAAACCGAAGGATAGGGAGATTTTTAAAATGCCCAACAGTATATATTTTAGGAGTGAAAGTGAGAATGAGGATGAAGTATGAAAAGTCAGGTTAGAGAACAAGAGTTTTTAAATTGGAAATCAGAGATGAGATGTGGATAGAATCCTGTAAATGAGCATAGTCCCAATGTGGAAGGAGGCATTGGTGGCAGTATTTTTAGTTTATAGATCAATCCAATCAAATTTATTAGTCTCTGCCTTGAAAAAAATTTGTTTCTGCCATGGAAGTTAGGCAGGGGGTGGGAAACTAAAGCAATGGCTACAATAACAGCAACAAAACATTTTTAGACAGTACTCTGTCCAGACAATGACTCAATGGAACAACTCACCATCACCATCATCATCATCATCATCATCATCATTCTTTAGTTTTTAAAAGCCTCCACTTAATTCTAATGATATTTGTTATGTTTGCAGGCACAATTATTCCTACTCTAGACATGAGGGAAAAAAAAGTAAGACTATTGAAACTAAAACTGATAAGTGTCGAAGGCAGAACTTGAATCCCAGATAAATTTCAGATAAAAGTATGGTGTTCTTTGCATTATTTACATCTACACCATGGTTTTCTGTTTAAGCTACAGTGCTCTTTCTCTCAATCTGCAATTTGAAGAAGTCAGGTGGCACAAACTGACCTTTCTGTATCAGAGTAGAGAGACTTAATATTCTCATAGAATGTAGAGATAGATTGATAATATATATAAAATATATGTAAAATATTTGCTTTTTATAGACTACATGAAATTTATCACAGGTTGTGCCTCTGTGTGTTCAGACAAAATATGTGCTCTGAACACTGAGGAAATGAGTCTGCTAATCCCTAAAGAAAAGATATTAGATACTTTTTAGGTAAACGTATTTATCTCATGTTAGCCCAGGGTACATTCATTGTGCTGGCCTGCGACAAGGATGATGGAAAGGAAAGACTTAGAGTAGAAAGCCGCTGAGTAGTACAGTCACACAAGAGCAAATTATTGTGGCAAAATTTTTCTTTTATATAAGGCAATACACAGAAGACATCAGCTTTTAACTGCATATCCCTTATTAAAACAGACAAAGTATGCTAGATTTTAAGCTAGTGCCAATGTGAAGGTCTTTAAAAAGCTCTATTTCCAAAAACGGGCACTAGTGTCTCAGTCACAGAAAGTCCTAAGAGGCTTACGACGGACTTCAGCTGTCTCTTAAATGACAGTAATAACATAAGAATCCGTCTTTATCTGTGCATATCCCAAGGAGACTCAATTTATCAACGATAATTTTCTTCCTAAAATCTTGTTTGCTTGCTGCTTATGGGGAATTTCTCTATTCTTTTACCCTGAGTTCATCTGTAGACTCGGTTGCTGTATGATGTTAAATATTTGGAGGGACAGCTTCCATTATGTGGAAGCAGACACAGTGTATGCTTTAGTTGTAAATATGACATACAAACGTGCGGATAGGAGGCAGAATTTAGGGATCTCCAGGAGCAAAGGTGTAAGTTCAGCCTGCAGGCAGGTTCTGGCTCAGGGCCCCTGGTAGTATGGAGCATATGCTGATCATGAAGCTGATATGCACGCATGTAAAATGTGCCTGCAAGTATTTGGAGATTTTTAATAATACTGGGTTAGCATTTATCTGTAGGAAAGGTGAGACCAGGTTACATAAAATCATAGCAATGAAAGAACACCTCTGTATACTCTCCCCTGGTGTGTAACCCTCCTTCCTTTCATGTTGCCTCACCATCAACAACAGCCTTGCAGACAAAATTTGTTAATGCTACAGTGTGCAATTATGCTTTTTATTGTTTTTTGTATGCCTCCTAAGAAGACAATCGCCCTTGATATCATGGTGATATTTCAGCAATTCTTTATAGCTTCCTTCCAGTCTCCTATTATTAAGCATTTCAACCTCATTAATAATTGATGTCCACGTTTAAGTCGCTGGTTAGAAAATACCTCTAAGATTTTACTTTATTAGCTTTTGAGTAAATGTTCCCCAAATCTCCTCTGCATTTTGTTAAAAATGAATGTTATATATCTTTTGATAAAACCTACAGAGTTAAGTGCCTAATAAAATACTACATGACTAAAATGACAATTAATATTTTAGCTTTATGCTGAAGTATGACGGTTCACTTGCAAAGGTATGAATCACTGGTTTTTCATTTCTTTAATTCTGTATTAATTGGTACTTGAGGCAATAAACCATAACATATAACTTTGGCTTCAGATAAGCTTTAATGAGAGCCTGACCTTTGCTTAGATACTTCGGTGACAGTGAACGGGTTCAGGATAACCCTTTGAAGCTCAAATTTATGAGATAAATGTTCTCAGCATTTCCTTATCTTAGCTTGAGCTGATTATTTGGGATATTCTTGGGGGTTATAATTGAGACTTGGAAGAAAATTATATTCTATTATGTCAAGTTCAGTGGAAGCTTAAATAGCATTAGTGTAATTTTTTTTAATTCATTATTTTGCACCTGGAAAGGACTGAAGTTCAGAGATCAGCAAAAGGCTTGCAACTGGCCCCAAAATAGTATAAAAATGATTAAAGGATCACAGATATTTTCACTGTATCATAATAAAATCTTATGTAGATTTTATTCATTCATATGTTTATGTGCTATAATGCAGTGAAATCAGTGTTTAAACTGTATTTTATTATTGACTCATTGAACTTAAGAGTCACAGAGATATTTTATGGTTCCAGCACTTTAAAGGAGATGAAACAAATACAGAGGATTTGGAGTGTTTGGATATAGTTGTTGGGAAATACTTTCAATTTGAATACATTTAGTACCTCTCTTTTTAAAATGTTTTCAACCTGGGGCACCTGGGTGGCTCAGTCATTTGGGCATCCAGCTTTGGCTCAGGTCATGATCTTGTGGTTCATGAGTTTGAGCCCCACACTGGGCTCTGTGCTGATGGCTCAGAGCCTGGAGCCTGCTCTGGATTCTGTGTCTCCCTCTCTCTCTGCCCCACCCCAGCTCATGCTCTCTCTCTCTCTCTCTCTCTCTCTCTCTCTCTCTCAAAAATAAATAAACATTTTAAAAAATTTTTTAATGTTTTCAACCAGAACTAGAACTATGGCATCTGTCATATTGAGAAAGGTTGTATTTAAGTTGACAGAGAAGAGGTAGAAGATGTAAATGTAGACAAGCATGGAGCTACATAGCCTGATGAGATCAAAAAGGTGTCACTTTAGAGTCCTTGTCTTACTTGTGTACTTTATAGCAATGAATAGCTTTGACCATTAGCAGCTCTGGAAAGTCTCATTTCCTTGACAAATCTGATCTGGCTTTCTTCTGGTTCTCTTTCTTCTCAGGCTGCTCTTTATCACCAAGTTTCTGTAAGATGGTCAGTACTTGCTGAATGAATAAATGAATCTCCCATGAGATTACTTCTCATGCCTTCTCACATTTTCAGCTAACACAACTGTGTACTGATTAATGACTGACTGGTAAAGAAAAGGGAAAACCACATGATTCGTCTGTCATCTAGTTCATGATGGAAGACCAGGTTTAGCTCATGTATTTGTTCTGTGTCTCCCTTGAGTTAAAACTAAAATAAATATAAAAGGTGTAATAAGTAAGTAAATAAACCCATGGCAGAGGAAGAGAGGACAATGACAAAAGACTAAAAAACATCTGCAATTTTCTGGGAGATAGAAAGTGTTAGGTATGGCTTGAAGATGATCTAGGTAGAGAGGCAGTGGCATCTACCAAGGAGGCTAGTAGAAAAGTCAGAGAAATGTTTGCCTAGAATTTCAGAGGCCCTGGTCTTAGAACCATTGATTTAGTGAAGGCTTAGAATAAGAAGTGGGTCTATATATGACAACTTCAGAAGTTAGTAATGCCCTGTTCCCACCTCTGCCTACCATGATACACACACACATGCACACACACACACACACACACACACACACACACACACACACACAGTCTGGGGTTTGCAGCCTGACAGAGAATGCCATTCCTGTTCACTCTAAGGTGAAGTTTATTAATAAATTAAGTTTCACACTATTCAATACCTAGTGAGAATCTCCCCTCGTTGGATGATTTAGTAATATTCTTTTATTTCCCCCAAGAGATTGCCTTGTGTCATCCTGGAAAGTGCAAGTCTCTGCTTTAGGTTTTAACCTAAATTATCTCCTAATCCCACAGAGCCAGTTTGTGTTTCTTTACCAACAGCTGTGTTTTTGCTATAATTAGCATGGTTTCTCTAGAGGTGGATCAATAACCAAAGAGAATCCTGCATGCCTAATACCTTCCAAAATAAGATACTAGGAAGAAATCTCAAATTCCAATCAGCTCTAATGTGCTGTAAGACCCAGCAAGATCACTCTGAAGTCTACCTGTTTCTTTATAGATTTGCCACTGTTGCCTGCTTTTAAAGACCTGTCTTATGGTTGCTAGGTCACTATAGGGAAAGTGGAAACAGGGAACCCAGCCTGGAAAAATAGCAAATAGCAGTTTTCCTTCCCTCCCTCCCTCCCTCTTCTTCCCTTCCTTCCTCCCTCCCTCCCTCCCTTCCTTCCTTCCTTCCTTCCTTCCTTCCTTCCTTCCTTCCTTCCTCCTTTCCCTCCTTTCTTTCTCACTCTCTCCTTCGTTTTCTTTCTTTTCTTTTTTTCTTCCTTTTTACCATTGTTTCTCTGTAACTAAGAGCCAGAATTACAAATAAATAAAGGGAACGAAGTAAGAGGTATCAGTGAGGCTTTTATGAGACAATAGTCCCAGAGTTGAGTTTCTCCCTCCAGCCTCATCCTTAGTAAAAAGTCACAAGGTGATAGCAACAATACTCTTATTGCTTTTTTTATGAAAATATTTTATTTGTGTCTAGATAGAGAATTGCTCTGAGGTTGGATCCTTAAAAGAACTTCAAATAAAACTTAGAGCAATTCATACAATAGATTATACTTTTAATAATGCAGTCATTTGGTGGGCATTTTGATGAAGCCTATTAATACCACAGTGCTGTTTGACTAAAGAAAAAGCTTTAAAAACAAGACCAGAAATGGGTGAGGGAAAGACATGTGGCAAGTAGTAAACAGAGACATTTTAATATGAAGTTAGGATTAAAAGAAAAATGAAACAAATAAGGACTTATTTCTTAAGAAAAATTGTGAGAGAAGTTATTTTTATTAACAAGGCAAGGAACAGAAGGCTAAGAGGCGTAGTTCTGAGATTCCCCTCAAATATTTTTGCCAAAGCCAGCTTTGCCTCTGGCCATGACTATAGACCTTGCCCCTTCTACTGAGCAATGGCAGTGTTCTCATACTCACCCCTAAGCAAGCATACTAACAACACTTGTTCTGATGTAGACTACGCCTTTCCTCTCCAACTTAGGTCTCCAGAGTTAGCTTGGGTCGGTACACACAATCCAGAATCCCTTTCTATGCTCTGCTGGACAAGGCCAAACATCTACTCAAATTTCATTTTTAGGTCTCTCTCACAAGTCTTTCTAAGGGATGAGGCTGGTGTAAAGATTTATTTACTTTCCATTTCTATAAATTATGTATTATGTAACTCACCTTCAGTTGTAGAAATAGCTACTGTCAGGTTTAGCTCTAAGTAAACTTTAATTTTCTCTTACACATATATCACACATTCTACCTTAGGAATTGCTATGATGCAGCAGAAAAACAATGGTGCTAATTTGCAAGTCAAATATAAGTATGCATATTAAAGTTTTTAGCAAACTATTACCTGCCCAAAAAATGTTAGCTATTTTTTTCTTTTTACTGTAAATATTTGTCTTATCCTGTTCCAGAGAGGATTTAAGTTGAGATACATAGATATAGATACAGATATAAATATAGAAATATGTATTGTCTAACATAGCAACCACTGGCTACATGTGGATTTTTAATATTTGAAATATGGTCTGAATTGAGAGGTGCTCTAAGTGAAAAATAAACATCAGATTTCAAAGACCTAATAATGAAAAAGGAATGTAAAATATGTTCTTAACGTTCTTTTTATTGATTACATGTTGAAATATTAATACTTTGGATATATTAGGTTAAATAACAATGATCATTAAAATTAATTTCACCACTTGCCTTTTACTTTTTTTTTAATGTGGTCTCTAGGAAATGTAAGATATCATATGTGGCTTATATATTTGTACGGTCAATACTAATATATAAAATGCAGTGAGATAAATTGAATCAAATTTAACACTGGCTATGTAACATCATTAAACATTTCTCTGGCAAGAGTAGTTCAGAGGGCCTTATTCTTAAGCACTTAATTTTTATGGAGTGTGGAATAAGACTAATACAAGGAGTAGCAATACTCCTAATTTTTGAAGATTGTTCTGCTACCCAGCCGGAGGGAAAATGAATTCATCTGACTGTGGTCTGGAGCAGGGTTAGGTGGTGGTGCTGAATACAATTGATGAATGTGTCTCTAATCCATTTATTTTGGCAATAGTAGATCTCTTAAATGGCAAAATAGATCAGTCTCTGTAGCATTTGCTTTAGTTAACAGTGGGGGGAAAAATGTTGCCATCTCACAGTTTTTGGACCCAACTGCAAAAATGGGATTAATGAGGCTCATTTCTACACTGAACTGCCCCAGGTCCCACACTACTCAGGGGACAATGGAAGTATATAATTACTTGTGTTAAAGAGAAATGGCCATGGGATCTAGCCTGGTTTCAGTGTGATTTAAAATGATGGGCTGCGCACATACTTAATTGGATGTAGGTGATTTTTGGTAGGGGTGAGAAGTAGAAGCGCCGTTGCTCTCTGTGAAAAGGTACCTACTAGATATACATGAGAACAAAATTCAAACACTTCACTGAGAAAAGTTAGAACATACAACCCCAGGCCGTTCCCCTGCTCCGCACTGTAAGTGCACCAGCCGAAATGAACATGGTCACTTACTTTTTGCTCACGATTATCCTGAAGATAGAAGTATCAGACGAAAATCAAGAATTACAGACTGTATTTTTTAAAAAGTAGAAAGATGCAACGAAGCTTCCTTTTATTTCATAAAGCATAATAAGAATTTTTTTCCATTTTGCCAGCTCAGCATATCAGTATAAAGTGTTTCAAGTAATTTGTGATCTGAACTAAAGAAAGGTGATAGATGGGTCCAATCTATAGATACCCAGGCCTTTCTAAGTTAAGATTTCAGTTATCAAAATGTTCTTAAAATATCACAACAACAACAACAGCAAAAGGGTATTGGCAAAATAAAAGCAAAATGCTACACATCTCTTGTAAAAAGGAAAAAGCGATCATTTTATATATATTCACATATAAAGAGGTAATATTGCAGAACAAAATAGATAGCGTGATATTTATTGATAGTTATGGAATCTTTACTGTGCTACATGTAAACATTTTTAATTCATTGAAGTATTTAACCGTCACATAACTATTTCAATTTTAGATGAAGAAAGTGATGGTTAAAGTAATGAAGGAATTTGCCCAAAGTCCTCCAGCTAGTAATGACCAGAACCATCATTTAAACTCAGGCTGTGTGGCTCTGCAGACCCATTTTAATGGGGAGGACCTCTTATCTTCCCTTTTAAAAATCAATAATTCCATATACAGATTTGTAAAATATGGGAATTAATATTTCTTAGCTCACTGGGTTTTTGTGATATTTGAAAATTAAAATAGAAAATGTAAACCCTAGTTCTGTGTCTGCCATGTATCATAAAATGGATAATTATGTATATGTATGTTATTTACAGAAATAGGGGTGCCTGGCTGGCTCAGTCAGAGGACTGTAAGACTCTTGATTTTAATATAATATAAATATATTATAATATATAATATATATTTATATTTTTATATATATATTTATATATATAATATATATATAATATATATTTATAATCGATATATATATATCGAGCTCACAAACTGTGAGATCATGACCTGAGCTGCAGTTGGACACTTAACTGACTGAGCCATCCAGGCACCCCTCAAGATTTGTGTTTTTTTTTTTGATTTGTTGACCATTTTTTATAATCTTCAAAATAATTTAAGGTATTATATGAAAATTATTAGCCAAGAGTAGCATCTGGAAGTTATAAATATCTTATGAAAATTTGCAAGTTATTATTAATTATTTTCTACAAAACAATTCATTTGAAACATATGTTATATAAAAAACTGAGATTTAGAACAAGATAATGACAATGTTGTTTAGTTTATTTCAACATCTTTAGTCATGTCTACATAAAAGTATCCTATTTTACAATATGATGCATATTGAATTTAGGATTATGAAATAGAAATTACAGGTTTTTTCTTTTTAGTAATTGATGCAAAACTCCAAATTGTTGCATACACACATATAAAACTATGGTTTGATGATAAAACAGGTTCTAATTTGTGAGGAAAGGATTACATAATTCTGTTTTCTGAAGAAAAAAAAATCCAAATTGTTTCCTCTTTTTACCCAAAGCATCATATATTCCCACAGGTGGAATTCTCACCTATGACTTTGACACATAGTAAGTGCCCAGGTGTTTCTGGAAAAAACAGAATATTCTCCTGTAAGATTTTAGAATTTCTTCACATTCTCTTATATGGATCTATTAAGTCATAATACTTTTATTCTACAGTACCACTTAGTCTTCAAATTTAAGGTTTTGTTTTATTTTAATCCTATGACAAACATTTTACAAAATTAATTTAGGATAAGTTAACTAAAGCAGTATTTTTCATGGATAGGACTCTACCTTTATTCTCATTGCTTTCCTCCCACAGGTTATGTATTATTAAAAATAACATGTCATGTTCTTATAATGAATACCCTAAAGAAAAATGTGGACAGAAGAAAAAGACAGAAACAATATGTGTCAGTCATGAAGGAGAACTGAATTCTAGCTTATAGAGCAAAATTAAATGACTAAAAATATCTAATCAACAGTGACATTTTTGAGTACCAGCTGTGCAACATAACAGGATTCATCTTAGTCTGCAAGAGAGTTTATATAGCTCGTCAGAGCATAGTGAGTAAAGTACGGGACCAAGAGTCAGGAAATCTGTTGGCAGTTCCAGTTTTGGCACTCAATGCAGGAATAAATCTGAGAATATTCATCTGTTTAAAGGAGATGTTGATGACTGTTAGGACATAATTTGTGAAGAAATATAAACTAGAAAGTTTATAGAAGTATGAGTTCTGAAAGCTGAATAGCTTCAGTATATCACGGATATTTATTTTAGTCAACAGTTTAGTGACCTTGTATAAGTTACTTTATTTCTCTATGGCTTACTATTCCCATTGAATTCTCAGGGAATTATAATAATATCTATCTCTATGGTTGTGGGAAGAGAATCAATGAAGAAATGTATGTAAAGAACTTAGCACAATAGCCTCTGTACATTTTAGTTATTTATATTATTATCTATAAATAATGGTACATGTGTCTACATCTTTCACTATTAAATTGAAATTAAACATTATTTTATCATGTGGGACCACTTTCTAATTGATATCAACTAAACAAAGCCCTCTTATGTTTTTGGTAACTGAAAGACCACATGGATGGAATCTAAGAAAAACTTGCCACATACTAAATTAAGTACACGATGATCCAGAATATATTGTTTTCTATGAGAAGTAGAGTGACTGCCTCTCATTCTCTTTGGAATTTGTATAAATAAAAATAAAACCACATCTGGGGCACCTGGATGGCTCAGTCGGTTAAACAGCTGACTGCAACTCAGGTCATGATCTCGTGATCCAGTTCGTGCATTCGAGCCCCATGTCGGGCTCTGTACTGACAGCTCAGAGCTTGGAGCCTGCTTTGGATTCTGTGTCTCCCTCTCTCTCTGCCCCTACCCCACACACACTCTGTCTCTACCTGTCTCTCAAATATAAATAAAAAGTTAAAAAAATAAAAAAAAAACTATGTCTAATTTCTAACCAAATGCAAACACTAACAATTTTGGCTACTTAAGGAATATGTGTGATAAAGATAATCATAGGGGTGGTAGTGTGATTTTACTGAGGATGGCTTAAATCATATGATTTAAATCCTTTTCCATTCTGCTTTTGCATTTAGATTAAATGTAGCAATTCCTTCAAACTATTTCTTAAATATAAAGACTAAATTTTTATTTATTTTTGATATATATATAGTATGAATATGTCATAATAAATTACTTCCTTTTTAGTTTATGTGATAATTTAATAAGTTACTTGCCCATTATTGAGTATCTAAATTATTTCAAAATTTGTTATTTTAAATGCCAGTTTGAAAAATAAATCCAGGCCTATACCTATTTCAGTATATAGATCATTCAAGAAGGATTTCCAGAATTGGAATTGCTGAATGAAAGGGAATGTGTATTTTATGAATTTTGATAGTAAAAAATGATTTTCCAAATAATAGTAGTATTAGAGTGGCACGTTCATCATATTGTCCATCAACATTAGATTTTCTAATTTTCCTGACAATAATAATCTCATAGGTAAAAAGTATTATATGCTTGTATGTATGTATTTATGTATTCATATAAGTTGTTTTATTAGATTGAATATCTTAATTTTTTTTTTTATTTCAGAGAGAGAGTGCAAGTGGGGGAGAGGGGCATAGGAAGAGAGAGAATCATAAGCAGGCTCCATGCCCACTGTGGAGCCCAATGCGGGGCTCAAATCCATGATCCTGGGGTCATGACATGAGTTGAAATCAAGAGTCAGATGCTTAACCAACTAAGCCACCCAGTGCCCCTAGAATGAATATCTTTTAATATGTTTATTAAGTCTGTTTCCTCTTTATTAACACTCAGTTCATGTTTTTGCTAATTATCTATTGGGAAGATCTTTTTCTCTATCCTTTTGGTAAAATTAGCACTTTATAAAAATAACCTCAAAATGGATTATAGACCTAAATGCGAAACCCAAACCTATAAAAACTTACTCAGAAGGAAACCTAACTGAGGAGGGGGCCATGCAATTCAACAGGATTTGGGTTGCTCAAAGCACTGACTACAGGCTTGAGTGACTACGACAGAAAGCATGGGCTAGATAGAGTTTGAGACAAAATAGTAGAGAGTGGCTGGAAGTGGACCACAAGATTCATACTGACTAAGTTAAGAACTTTAGTATTTCTCCTAAAAGCACTGTGACAGTATTAGAGGAGTCTGGTCTCACTCTGGGCTGTAGCATGAAGAATTACAAAAACTGACAGAGATAAGTCAATCAAAAGCAATGGCAGAGTCCAGGTGAAAGTTCTAAATTTGTAGAGGAAAAGAAAAGAATTGGATAAAATAAAAATATATTCAGAAGTTAAAACCAAGTGATTTGATGATGAATTTTCTAACAGAGTTAAATGAGAAGGAGGTAACCAGAGTGACATGGAATCTTTTGTGAAACTGCAGAGCTTTTGGTAAACTCTGTAGAGATAAGGAACCATATTCAAACACCTGTTGGAGAAGAGATAAATTCAATTTCGGAGCCATTGAATTATGAGGACTATGTGATATCCTTGTGGAGATATTGTGGAATACAGTGGGGCACATGCAAGTGGTCTCCCTGAAGAATGCAATAGCAATTCATGGGTTTTTAGAAAAATATTGAAACATGACTTAGAGGATATTTTCTATTAACTGAATATTGAGTCTTGAAAGAGCCTAGAATATGTACTTGAGGAATTCCAATATTTAAGATCAAAGAAGATAATTTGGTAAAGGAGAATAAAAATAAGCCTCTAGATGGAGGAGAAAAATGAGGAGAATATAACATCATGGAAACTAAAGAGAGAGAGTATATTTAAAATAATAGGATTTTGGTCTTTTCAATGAAAGCTGTAATCATTGTGTCAGAATTTTGTCCAGAATTGGATTACTTTGATAAATAATACCATAAGGCAAGATCTTCTATTTGATGTAATATGAAGACATCACAGGGAGGCTTAATTATTCCTTATTATAAACTTCCATTCTTTAGATTATTATAACTCTTTAAATTATTAAGATGGATGCCTAGTTTATTATTCATTTTCTCTCAATTGCAACATGCAAAATATAAAACATTTTGACCATGTTTGATATTTATTGATCACTTAATATTTTTGTTCCAATATATTAAAATAATCTTTCATTACATGTGAAATGTTTTTGGGGATGGGGGGATACATGGGTGGCTCAGTTGTGAAAGTGTCCAACTCTTGATTTTGGCTCGATCATGATCTCATGTTTCATGACATTGAGCCCCACATCAGGCTCTGCACTGATAGCACGGAGCTTGCTTGGGATTCTCCCTCTCTTTCTGCCCCTTCACTGTGCTCTATCTCTCTCTCAAAACTAAACTAAACTAAACTAAACTAAACTAAACTAAACTAAACTAAACTAACATAAAATAAAGTAAAATAAAATAAAATAAAGTAAATTAAATAAATTAAATGAAAATTTTTGCAACTTCATATTTACTTAAAAGACTTTTTATATTAAGAGTAGCTGAGAAGTCTCTGTGCCTCTGATTGTGCTTTCTATTAATTATTTGTTCAGTACAGCTCTCTGGGATTGATTTAAAGTCATTTAAGAGTTAATCTGGAAAAAGATGTTCAGATAAATTTAAGGATAAAAGATCAAAATTTTTCAGAGGTGGAGAAATATACAAATCATATCTAACAGCATAAATATGGACTCTGTCACTGCTGTTTGCCTGTTTTGTGGGTTTTGTTTAAATTTGTGTTATAAGCAGAGAGTATTAGCCTGATAAATTTCTGTCTTTAGAATTTATCATATATATATTTTTTCTTCAAAGTGGTCTATCACCTCCAGAAGAAAATAAAAGTGTATTCCCTGTAGGATGCAAGTATTAATAAGTTGAACTTGAGTGGATCACCAAAGATGCAAAGAAACTAAATAAGTACTTAAAAAGAACTGTCTTTATATTTTTTTGCATAAAGTATTTCTTCATGTTAACTGGAAAATGACATTTAGAAAAAACAAAAAGCAGAGAAAAAAACCTTTATAGAAGAAAAGGAAAAATGTTTATATAATTTTAGCATAAATGTTGAAGTGTCCTATGCTTTCTTTGCTTGATCACAAATAGTACACAAAGGAGAGCAAAGATGTGTTATGTACAGAAGCTTTTCAATCTCTAGTGCCAACATGCACTTTAGTAGAGTTATGAATTCCATCTCACTTTATTTGGAGTATCTTATCTAGCTCTGTAGATAGGAAGAGCAAAGTTTGCTCTAGCTCACCCCAATCAATCTTATTTTAAGAGTATACTGACAAAGACTCTCTCCTTGACCAAACTATGGTCAGGCTCTTCTGAGTCGTCTTCCCGACTGGGCCTTGACCTTGGCCTTCAATGTCTACCCTATCTTTGCCAGGTCTTTGTCTAGCTAGAATTTCGTTAAGTTAGTTTAGAGAAAAGTTTTTGGCCTGTGTTTAGCAAGAATCCTGATAGGTTACATTAATATGAATATCCCTATCCTTCATGTCTCCTTTTAGTCATTTTCTGTTGACTGACCCCTTACTCTGCTCCTTGGCTATAAATTCCCACTTGTCTTTGTTGTAGTTGGAGTTGAGCCTGATCTCTCTTTCCTAACACAATATTTCTTTTGCAGTAATCTTGAATAAAGCCATCATTACTGTTTTAACAAGTGTCAGAATAATTTAACTGTGCCTGATCATTAAGAAAAAAAATCTAAAAATAAATATTCTAAACTAGGTCTCTGAAGATAAAAATAAGCAAACTAAATGATTTTGCAAAGAAGTAATGAAAAAGCTGCATTCAGGTACCTCAGAGTCACTTTCTGTTCAGCAGAACACAATACCCTATACTCTGAACTGCCATACTCTTTTTCCTTTACTAACACATCCATCGTGCTATGGATATGTATGGAGATACTGTTGAAGGCCAAAGGCAGGTCATCTCAAGATGGACCACATTGACATGAAGATTATTTTGAGGTAAAAAGCAATAAAAACCCAGACTCAGGAAAAGATCTCTACCTCCCCCACAACTGCCTAAAAGATAGATAGAGGACCTGCTTTGGGAAAAGAGCTATCACCATAAATAACTATAGCATGATATGAACCAAGTATGGCAGATGGGGAGGGACCTAGCAAGGCCACTTTGATTGAAGTCCTCCCCATCCCATTGTTTCTGAGTGGCCCAGCAAACATTTGTCACACATTTATTATTTTTTTCATCTTCCTGGAAATTGCATTCCTTTATTCTGAAGTGCCAGGTCCCTACTCCCTTCTCCTTAGTTCAGAATGACATAAATACCTCATTTTGCCTGACTGCTTCTGGAATTGCCATGTTTATATGGATCCCCATATTTACGCTATTAAATTGGATTTTCTTCTGTTAATCTGTCTCATGTCAGTTTGATTCTCAGTCCTTCTCAAAGGACCTTGAAGGGGACAGTAATTATTGCTCCCCAAAAGAATCTATATGTGGAGTTCTGATTATGTGGATATGATTTATGTGGATTCTGTTTGGTGAATAACAAGCAACTCTTCCAAATCCAAGAAAGAAACTTAAATTCAATTGAAACCACTGAGTTTTAAATGTGGGAAGAAACAGACCCTTCTTTCTTCTCCATTTTTTTATTGTGTGGGGCATTTGTTAAGACTCTCTCCCCTGCATGCAGTCATGGGTGTAGCCCGTGACCCAGAACCCACGTTATTCTAATATTGTGCCTGTTCACCAAGAACTGAAATTCAGATTTCCTAGCACATTGCATAAGACTTGCCTTACTCTTTTCCTATGTGACTTGATCTCATCTCCTCACATTTTGATGCTTGTATCCTGTGCTTCAAGCTTGTAAACCACTTGTCATTCTCTAACTCTATGAAGTCTCCCATGCCCTCATTCTTTACTGTATGTCTTTCTCACTTCTTGAAATCTTCCTACATGTATCTTGTCCTGTTTTCTGTTTCTTAAATGTGTTTGCTTTACACCTCTCTTACTAAGGCTGAACTTAACGTTACTGTTGCTGGCTGAACTGGGGAGACCCTGGTCTCTGAGGTCTCAACCCAGCCCAGACCAAAGATGTAGCTGAAGGCCCTTGGTCCCTTCAGGGGAAAGAATTCAAGGACAGACACAAAACAGCAGATGATCGACAGGGAAGGAGATTTTATTAAAGTGAAAGTACTCTATCAAGATGTGAGAGCAGGTGAGCTAAAGAGGTGGGGTTTTTGGAAGCAGGATTTCTCATCGTTTCTTCCTTCTTTGGTCAGTGGTTTCTACTTTGTCAGCCATCTTGAGCCTATCTGGTTTTATCCGGCTTCTCATGGCTTTGTTCTAGAACTTTGCCAAGATAGGCCTCTGACTTTCTTGGTAGCTGGCCATTATGTCCTCTTTGTTGGCCTCCAGACATTCTGTTAAAACCTAACTAACTGCCTATGGTGTTAACCTCTTCAATGATTTTTTCCTAATTTTCTTAGAAACTTTGAGTTGGTTCTAACAAAGCAGCTTTCCCAGAACTTTGTATATCATTGTGCATCATCAAAACTAGATCAGTTTATGATTATGTTTATGCCTGTCACTCCTACAAAGGCAAGGATGTTATTCTATTCACCTATGTAGAAACTTCCTCTGTCTGCCATTAGTAGGTATTTAATAATATTTCATGAATTGATTAGAGTCTAAATTATGCATTATTTTTGCATTTTACATTGAGTTCTCTTGGGAGTACTCTGTTCTCACCTATATCCACTTTGAGTGCAGCCTCAGATCTTAGTTGCATATCTCAGAATTTTAACCTCCCCACAAACAAGACCTAGAAGTCATGACAGGCCACCCACTTCATTTCATTAAATACCATTGTGGACATTTGGTTCTCTTTTCACCATTTCCTCTCCAGTCTTCACTCTCTTTCATCTTCTATATTATCTCCCAAAGCCTCTCTAATCTCTTCTATTGTTTTAAGTAATCCAGCTCTGCCTTCAGTCATACATATCTCATGCCACAAAGCAAAGGCCTCAGAAGATGAACCCTTTGAAACAGTTACTCAAATAGGCTGGCATGAGTGGATAATATTCATTGCCCACTCCAGTTAAGTATTAATTTAACAAGATAGGTCTTCTGAGAGAAAGGCTGGGGGAACTTCACCACAAAGAAAGATTATATTTTTTTCATTTTGTATAAATTCTTATTATTTTGGCATAGAACAGCAGTCCACTGTTAAATGATTTCTATAGTGAATCACTTTGTACAATTAATTCTTTTCTAATGCAAATAGTCATCATTAATTTATCCTTATTAAGATTTGGATTTTCATATATTGGATTTAACAGAATCATTTTATTAAAGATATTTTATGGCTTCAAAGAGGCTTAAGAAATGACCCCCTAGAGCTGTATCATTGAAGCATTTATCTCTCACTAATTTATTAGTTTAATAACTAATTAATGAATGCCTATCATGCTTCTTTTTCCCAAAATAAATCATGTCTGAATGAATGAATGAATGAATGCAAGAAATAATGGATGAAAATGAGAGTAGAAAAAGGCTCAGTTTTCCTTAAGTTCTCTTGAGTTGTTTTTCATTCTTTCATAAAGTTTAATGGTCTCTGTCTTTCAAATAAAGCATTTTTGCATTTCTGAAGAAAATATAGAACCAAATTAGGGGTTTATTAACATCACAACTTGGTACATTTTCAAGATATTAATAGGCATAGTTATTTTACGTGAAACCTAACAGGCTTGTGGGTGCAGACCTTCCTCCCTCCTTTCTGTTTCTTTGAAGTGGTCTTGAGCCCAGTTGAGGAGGGAGCTCTTCTTGCCTTTCATTATCACTCAGTAAATCCTTGACCTCTTTGTTTCTGAACTTTTCCTCCCATAAAACTTAATCCTTTGGCTAAACTCATAGGGCAGATAATCAGAAAACGTGAGCTTGAAGTGACAAAATAACAGTAAAAGTAATGAAAGAATTTGCAACCACCCAATTTGCATATGGAAATTTTCATCAGCAATTCAAGAAATGGCTATGCTGTAATCACTCAGGCAGCAGCTGCTTAAAATCAGTGGTGAAAGCAGCATGTTTTTTTTCTCCTTTCTGTATGACTTCCCCCCGAACAGATTTAAATTCATTTTTCTCAGAGTTCCATATTTCTATGTATGTTTCTCTGCTAACTTTTGTTGTTGTTGTTGTCATCATCATTGGATGTAATGTGCTATGACATAATGGACGACTTGACACCTGAATACGCTGCAGAATATTTTAAATATTTTCTTTATCAAAAGGAAATGTGAGATCACTCATATTCCTTTTATTTATTTATTTTTTGCTTTGAGAAAACTAGCTGATTGACTTGTCATATGTTGATTTATATATCATTTGTGTGAAAATAATATAAATTCATATTAGATTGAGTAAATCACATGGTATTCATAGAGAAGTTAATAACACTTGTAATGATGGAGTAAAATATAAATTATATTTTAACATTTATGCTTGAGAGGAACAGAGATACCCTGATACCCTGATAATTTGCTAAAATAATCATTTTCAGGCTTTTTTGAATCACCTCTCAAGATTTAGTATTTTGGTGCTTTAGGAAAAAGGTACAGATTTAAACAGGATGCTTTGCAATGTATAAAAGTAAGAAAAAAAAATATTTTCAAATTGGAGAAATAAGTATGGCTTAATCCACAGGAGACTAGAAAATGGAATTGTAAGTATCCTTCTTCATCAAGAATATAGTGTTTTGAGGGGCTCCTGGGTGGTTCAGTCAGTAAAGCATCCAGCTTCAGCTCAGGTCATGATCTTGCGGCCCATGGGTTTGAGCTCCGCGACGGCTCTGGTGCTGACAGCTCGGAGCCTGGAGCCTGCTTCGGATTCTGTGTCTCCCTTTCTCTATGTCCCTCCTCTGCTTGCACTCGGTTTCTCTCTCCCTCAAAAATGAATAAACATTGAAGATTTTTTTTAAGAATATAGTGTTTTGGACACTGGATTTTTAGCTTTTTTTTTTTTTTTTCTAACAGATTTCCTTAGGCATCCCAGTGGTGGAAACATTTTTATGGTCCTCATGATATTTTCTTTGCTTGTGGATGAGGAGAGTATTTACTAGGTGACCAAGGCTTGGGTCACCTATACTTAACCAATAATTTTAGGCTGTCCATAAGCTGTGAGTGGCATGGCCATGCTTCCTTTACATCTTGCTCTCCAGTACCTCTGATGATACCTGGCACTTTTTAATAAGTGATTTAAAATACTGTGAAGTCAAAACTCAACATGTTTATTGATATTTAGCTATAGAAAGCAATAAATAAAGGTGGAAATACCACCAAGGTCTGAGTTTTAATCCTGGTTCTTCTAGAAATAGAGTGATCTTCATCTCTATAGCTAAGGGAATTGAATTGTGGAAGAGATACACTTCGTCACTGCAGAAAGTAGGGTCTAGAATTGGATACTAATGGAAACACAAAGGCAAGACCACTTACCTAGATTTGGGGGGTGACGATGACAGATCGCTTTCTGAGAGAAATGAAGATACAAAACTGAAGCTTTGACAGAGTAGTAGTGATTGGCATACAAAATCCCTGGCCTATTGTAAGCACTCAGTAAAAACATTTGAATGGACTTTGTAAATTTTAATTTCTTCTTGTTCTCTTTTTTTCTCTCTGTCTTTAGTGGCATCTGGCAAGAAATACAGTTCTTATTTTTTGAATTCTAATAAATTAACTGTTGCAGTTTTTAAAAATTATAACAATTTTTTTGGCTTCACTCCCAGTGGTACTTGGAGTATTTGTCTCTCCCTATGAATCTGTATGGGCTTGTGACTTTTTAGAACAATGTAATAAATACAGTGGAAGTCACACTTCATGACTTTTGAGGTTTGGTCAGAAAAGGCCATGCATCTTCTGCTTGTCTCTTTGGGAATAATTACTTTCTGGAAACTCTTTAGGATGTGTCCTCTCAAAATCCAGCTGCTGTGGTGTGAGAAGACTAAGCCACATTGAGAATCTGTAAAGATGTACTCTGATCAACGGTCACAACTAAATCCAGCCTTTATTTCATTCTGTCCCAAGTTCCAGACTACATGAGAAAAGAATCCTGTAGGTGATTCTAGGCTCCAACCATTCAGTTAACCCCCTTTCATTTGAATCTTCCCAGCTGAGTTACCAGAGTTGAAATAAGCCATCTCCATGGTACCCTGACCAAATACCTGAACCAATGAATGTGTTAGCATAATAAATTGTAATTGTTTTATGTAACTTATTTTTAGTTAAGTTGTTATGTGGCAACTTTTGTGGAACACCATTAATTATCTATTTATAATATTATTGTACTTCTTATTTACATTCAGGAAATTTCAAATCCTAGGTTAACTTCTTAGCTGTACATGCAAAATATAACTAATGTTCTCTTTTCCTCATCAGTCATGTAAGAGTGTGTTCTAGCCAAAAAGAGTAATATGTGGAAATAAGTGTGTGATATATCCAGGCAATTGAAAGTAATTCATTATAGATGGATCACAGAATTTGAGAAGAGGAATAGCTAGAAACAAAACTGAGAATGTAAGCACCAGATCATGAAAGTTCTTACAAATCATTTAAGAAGTTGAAGTTTAAGCTGAGGGCAACAAGAAACTGCTTACTTAAAGCACTTACATCTCCTGATCATATTTGTATTTCATAAAAATCTGTGTGGTTTCTGTATGGATTGTGGATATCAGGGATTAAGTCTGAGGATGATGTGGCCAGTTAGAAAACTGTTTTAGTAACTGAGGTAAAATACGGTAGAGATGTCACAATAGTGGCAGTGGAGATGGAGGAAACTTGATGAATCCAATAGATATTTATCAGATAGAATCAATAGAATTTTGTGATTTGTTAAATATAAGTAGCTGGGACAAATGGAAAAGTGAAGAATGGCATGATTAACTAGGTGACAGTAAGCCAGCTGGACAATAACAAAGAAGGCCTACATTGGAGGAAGAGAGAAGAAGCAGAAAATTCATGATTTTGACATGTTGAGTTGGGTGAGTAGATTGTGTTAGTGTTTCCAATTATGGCTTTTAGAGGATCCTCCCATATTGCCTTTGGGCTTGGTGTGACTTGCTTTGGAATTGTGGCCAAACTGACTAAACCAGAGACTTCAAATATGTTTGTACATTCTACTTCCTTGCTTGGATTCCCCCCACCATCATCACAATAAGCTTGTGTTAGCCTGCTAGAGGTTGACAAGTAGAGTCAACTTGATTTATTTTATCCGAGGCTATCCAAGACCAGCCAGATCCCAGATCACTGACCAGCTAATCACTCACCCATGAAGGAGTCCACCTATGATAAGCTGGGCCTGGTCTAGATATACATAATTACCCATAGATTCATAAATGTTTGTTTTAAGCCACTAAATCATGGAGTGGCTTTTTACACAGCAATAGGTAACTAATATTTTTTTGAAAGTTCTATTGTTGAGAGGTACACAAATGAATTATGAGACCTGAGCTTGGAAGAAACTTTTGGCCTTCAGGCAGAGCTACTTGTCAGTTTTCAATTGTTCATCCTTACCTGTTGTTTATGCTGAGTGTCCATTCTGATTGGTTGGGCTTGTCTTCTGGTTGAGTGATATGCATGCATGCCTTTTACCCCTTTACATGTAAATGTAGATTCCAGAATCATTTGTGTATAAGTAGTTAAGAGTCCATGAGAGAGGAGGATAAGACTACTCACCACTATTCACAAGAGTTCAAAGGGAAGATGCCGAATAGGAGAACCATTTGAAAGACAATATTTAAGGAATAGACAAGGAGAAGAAAAAAAGAAACTCCAAAACATCTGGGGAAGGAACATGTAGTAAGGCCAGTAGTGGCAAGATAGTGTTCATTGAAACCAAGAAGAAAGAATGTTTAAAAAAGAAGATGTGTAGAAAACACTACTGAGAAGTCAATAAGATTGTGGCTAGTGAACTTATATTGGATTTAGCAACATTAGGGGCATTAATGATCTTGAAGAGGGCAATTTCATGTAGTTGTAAAATGATGGAATTGGGTCCATTTTGATTGCCGAAAAAAAATTCCCTTTTTTTCCTCCTCCATTCCTCCCTCCCTTCCTTCCTCCCTCCCTTCCTTCCTTCCTTCCTTCCCAACTGAAAATACTTGTCTCTATGAGTAGGATGAATAAATTAGAAATATCTCCTGTGATCAGTCAGATGCTGTAAATGTGAATTAATTAGAAAAGAGTGAACTGATAAATTAGACAAAAAAAAAAAAAGGAAAAATATTTTTATATGCTGACAACATCTGGTGATGGCATGCATAGTAAGCCTTGCCAAGTCTACCACATTAAAAAAGCCTCACGTTTAGAACTCATCCACATTCTCTCAACTCTAACCTGATTACAAGGGGATTTTGTTGTTGTGAAGAATAAAGAATGCACCATGGTTTAATAGCACTATGACAAATTTGAGTTAAGTAGCTTTCCTGTTGTTAGAGAGGGCAATAGCAACATTGCATATTCACCGATTACTCCCTCTAACCTTCCTATCTTTTCTTTTAATTTATTGCTGACTTAGAGAGGACAGTGAGACAGAGTTTTCTGTCAAAGGAGGCAAGCAGCCATTAGACTGTACAGTCACATGGTCATAAGAATAGATGATTCCAAAGGTTGATTCTGTTTCACAGGTTACAAAATAGTCTTTTTGTGTAGTAGGAGATGAGCTATGACCAAACAGCAAAAATGTTTCCTTGGCACTTTAAAATGACTGAAAATAAATTAAAAACAAATAAAATAGTATCACTTTTTTTTAGTACAATGGAAATTTTAAAATCATTTTATTATTTAATTAGGTTTTAAAACAGATATTTTAAAACTGATTCTAAGTAGTTTTGATCACCTATAATAAATGACATACCTCTGTTTATTGGAGATACAAAGTATCCATATAGAGTATGCTCCTTGCATTTTAGGCTATAGTGATTGATGAGTAAGATAGTCATATCAAAAATAATTGATATTAAAACTTAAATGTTGTTGCATAGGAAACAAAATCTGATGAAAACATATGAGATAAAAATCTTATTTAATTCCATAAACATTCATCAAGCTCCAATCAAGTGCAGGGCATTTTTCTATTCACCAATGTTTAAACAATGAGTCTGACTGAATTCCTGTGTTCAGTGAACTTAAGTTCCTCTGCAGTAAATTTCTGAAATTCTCATGCACAAAAAAATTTTTTAAAACATCATGCTATTTGCTACAACATGGATGGACCTATGGGGTATTATGCTAAGTGAAATAAGTCAGAGTAAGAAAGATAAATGCCATATCTTTTCACTCACAAGAAAATTTTTTAAAAGTTTGGGCTGACTTTAGACATAAAATAAAAATTTAAAAACAAACATTATAAAAATAAGTGTCAATCACCCAATTGAAATAGATAACCATTACTAATATTTTATTATAAAACGTTCAGTTTTTTGACAGAAGCAGTTTAACTTAATATAAACATACAACTCAATTTGGATTTCATATTATATCATAATTTTTTAAGATATTGCCATTTTTTTTAAAACTACAATTTTCTTTTTTGTCTAATGTTAGTGAAATAACTATGTTACAATTCCTTGTATACTTGCTTGTTATCCAGTTAGGTTTTTTTCTTTCTCAGTTTTGGAGAATGAATATATATATATATATATATATATATATATATATATATATATATGTGTCAAAAAGGTAGTCTGTAAGAGTCTGTTAAGAAAATGGAAAGACAAGTTACAATATGAAAGAAAATAGATGAAAATCTCATATGTCATATGTAACAAGGGCTTATATATAGAATATAAGAATCCTCAAAACTCAATAGTAAGAAAGTAAAGAAACCAACTTAAAAATGAGAAAAAAATTTGAATATCCATTTTATCGAAGAGGATATACACATGGCACATAAACACATAAGATGGTCAACATCATTAGACTTTAGGGAAATGAAATTTACAACCACAATGAGATACCACTAAATATTTATTATAAATGGATAAAATAAAAAATAGTGACAACACCAAATCTGGCAAGGATTCAAAGAAACTAGACCACCTACCTATACATTGCTGGTAAGAATATAAAATGGAGGAGTTATTATGGAAAACTATTGTCAATTTCTCATGAAATTAAACATACACTTACCATATGACTCAGCAATTTCACTTGTAGATATTCTACTTAAAACAGTAGTCCTCAGAAGAGCGTGAGAAGGCAAACATTTCTTAATGTCTGGAGACATTTTTGGTTTCTACAACAGGAAGGGAGGAGAGCACTACTGCCATCTAGAGGGTGAAGGCCAAGGTGTCTTACCATCCCACAATGCACTGGACAGCCTCAACAAAGAATTGCACAACTTCAAATGTCAATACTACCAATGTTGAAAAATCCTGCCTTAGGGAATCAACAACTCATGTTCATATAAAAACCTGTACAAAAATGTTTATTATATCAGCTCTCTTTATAATCATCCCGAACTAAAAATACACAGAATTGTCATCAGATGAATGGATAACGAAACAATGGTGAATCCATAAAAAGGAATCCTACTAAATCCATTCAATGGAATGCTTTTCATCAATAAAAAGGAACAAACTATTGAAGCACCCAACAACTTGGATTAGTCATTATGTTGAGTGAAATAACTGAGTCTCAAAAGTTTATATAGATTATGATTCAATTTATATGACATTTGCTAAAAGGCAAAAATGCAATAATGGCAGAGCAGTTGTTACAGAGAATTTAGGCATGGGATAGAGTGTTATTACAAAGACAGCACAATAGAGTTTTCATGGTGGGGTAATGGAACTCTTATGTATCCTGATTGTAGTGGGAGTTACAGAGATAAAATGTGTTATCATTCATAATATGTAAACAAAAAAGTCTATTTTAGTGTATACTAATTTAAAAAGTGATTTTTAAAAATATGTGAAGTGCTTCCTTCTCTTTTTTTTTAATTTTTTTTTTTTAGTGTTTATTTATTTTTGAGAGAGAGAGATGGAGCACAAGTGGGGTAAGGGCAGAGAGAGAGGGAGAGAGAGACACAGAATCCAAAGCACGCTGCAGGCTCTGAGCTGTCAGCACAGAGCCCAATGAGGGGCTTGAACCCACGAACCGCGAGATCATGACCTGAGCTGAAGTTGGATGGTCAACCAATTAAGCCACCCAGGTGCCCTAGCTTCCTTCTTTTCTAAATTCTGGATGATAGTGTATAGTATTAGTATTATTTCTTTCTTAAGTTTTGATAGAAATTACTAGGAAGCCATCTGGACCTGAAATTTTCTTTCTTAGGAGGTTATAACCTCTAAATCCATGATTTCAGCAGATTTAGGAATATCTGGACTATCAAAATGTTTCAGTTACTTTTATTGTATCTTTAAGGGAATTGTCCATTCCTCTAACTTAACATATTTATGGTCATAGATTTCTTCTTTTTTCATTTATTAGCCTTTCAAAATCTGTAGTTTTGGGGCGCCTGGGTGGCTCAGTTGGTTAAGCGTCCGGCTTCAGCTCAGGTCACGATCTCGCGGTCCGTGAGTTCGAGCCCCGCGTCGGGCTCTGGGCTGATGGCTCGGAGCCTGGAGCCTGCTTCCGATTCTGTGTCTCCCTCTCTCTCTGCCCCTCCCCCGTTCATGCTCTGTCTCTCTCTGTATCAAAAATAAATAAAAAAAAAAAATTAAAAAAAAAAATCTGTAGTCTTCAGTGACCTCTTCTGTTTCATTATTGATATTTGTAATTTTGTTTTGATAACTCTGGCTAGGGTTTTCTCCATTTTATGAATATTTTCAAAGAACCAGGATTTACTTTTAATGTTTTTTTTTCCAGTCACTCTGTTGCTAATTTCATTGATTTATGCTATTGTATTTCTGTCCTGTTCTTTGAGTTTATCTAACTTATTAAGGGAAGTTTAGGGGCGCCTGGGTGGCTTGGTCGGTTGGGTGGCCGACTTCGGCTCAGGTCATGATCTCGCAGTCTGTGAGTTCGAGCCCCGCGTCGGGCTCTGGGCTGACAGCTCAGAGCCTGGAGCCTGTTTCGGATTCTGTGTCTCCCTCTCCCTCTGCCCCTCCCCTGTTCATGCTCTGTCTCTCTCTGTCTCAAAAATAAATACACGTTAAAAAAAATTAAAAAAAAAATTAAGGGAAGTTTAATAATTTATCTAGGACCTTTCTTCTTTTTAAATATTTTCTCTTAATGCTCTAAACTTCCCTCTAAATACTGTATTAGTTACATTCTACAAATTTTGATATGTTGTCTTTTTATTCTTAATTTTTCTTCATATTTCTTCTTTGATCAATGGGTATTTAAAAGTATATTTAACCTGGGGTGCCTGTGTGGCTCAGTCGATTAAGCATCCAACTCTTGATCTCAGCTCAGGTCATAATCTCATGGTTCATGGGATCGAGCTTCACGTGGGGCTCTGCACTGACAGCACAGAGACTGCTTAGGATTCTCTCTCTCCCTCTCTCTGCCTCTCCTCTGCTTGTGCAATCATGCTCCCTCTCTCTTTCTTAAAATAAATAAATAAACATAAAAATATATATTTAACTTAAAAATATTTGGGAATTTTTCTAAATGGGAATTTTATTATTGATTTGTACTTTGATTACATTATGATTTGAATGCAGACTTTATATAATTGCAATTCTTTTGCATTTTTTAGGTTTTACTTATGGCCAAGCATATGGTTTAATTTGGTGAAAACTACATACACTTGGACAATTTGTATTCTGCTATTGTTGGGGTTAAGTATTATATAAATGTCAATTAGTTCACTTTGGTGAAATTGATTTTCAGATCTTTAATTTTTCATCAATTTTCATTATTTTCAAAATTCAGCTTTTAGTTTATTGATTATTTGTATTGGCTCTGTTTTCTTCATTGCATTCTTCAACATTAATGAATGAATATCTCTTTATTCCATCTTTCTCAGGTATGTCCTTTTTTTCTTTTCTAATCTTTGAATAAGAAATTTATTTTTCGGTCTTTCGTTTCCTTTTTCTTAGTAAGTACATTTTAAGGCTAAAAATTTACCTCTTAATGCTACTTTGGCAAATCTGGATTTGTAGTGTTTATGTTTCATTACTGAAATAGTTTTATTTTCTATTATATTGTCTCTTGTTTTACAACTTAAAATAATTCTAAAGATTTCTTATTAACTTTTTATTCGTGGACCTAAGTATAATTTCAGTTTGGATATAGAATATAATCAGCATAATTACAGATTTCTGCTATTTTTTGGTATTTGTTTTATATTGAAGGACAATGCCATTTCTGTTTTCCTACTTTTGATGAGCCAGCTTATCATTTTGGCTTGCACACTTAAAACTATAAGACATTTTTTATTGCTGAAATTCCTTCAGGAGAAATTGATTTGTAACTATCTAGTAGGTCATTTATTTCATTCTTTCTGTGATATACAATTTTTTGTTATGTATGATTGATTAACATTATAACAGTTATTAGCAGAATGAGCTATATTCTTTAAAAATATTTTTTTTTTCGTTAAATTTGAGATAGAGAGAGGAGAGAGAGAGAGAGAAAGAGGGTGAGCAGGGGAAAGGGGCAGAGGGAAAGGGAGAGGGAGAGAGAATCTTGAGCAGGCTCCATGCTCAGCATGAAGCCCAATGTGGGGATTGATCCCATGACCCTGGGATCATGACCTGAGCCAAAATCAAGAGTCAGACACTCAATCAACTGTGCCACCCAGGCATCCTGGGCTATATTCTTTCATAATTAAAAAAAGTCTTTATTTTTAAAATCCATTCTAATTTTCTTATTTTAACCTTTTTATTGGATTTTGTAATCATTTATCAATTATATGTTATTGACCATAAATGTATTTTAAGATTTTTTTGCTAAAAGTAAAAAAAAAAAATATTTTATTTTATAAATATAGTTAAACACGCAATGTTTTACATTAGATTTAGGTGAACAATATAGTGATTCAACAATTCCATACATTATGCTGTGCTCACCATAAGTGTAGCTACCATCTCTCACCACAGAAGACTGTTACAATACCATCAGCTGTCCTTCCAATGCTATACCTTGCATCCCTGTGACTTATTCATTCCATAACTGGAAGCCTGTACTTCCCAAATAATTTTTTAATATTAACAAATATAAATGTGGATTCTCTTTACCTTTATTATTTCATCATCTGACTTTGCATGTCGTTTATTTGCTTGTTCTGATTTCTAGTTTCTTCAGTTGCTAACATTTTGAGCTCATTTTTTTCATTCTCTCTATGTGTGTCCCTCTGCCTCTGTCTCTCTCTTTGTCTCTCTTTAGCTCTACCATTACATAAAATTTTATGTGTACGGTGTCCATTTTCACTAATTTATAAATACTCAGATTTGATTCTTTTTTACTTAATTATGATGGAAAATATGTTAAGAGTTTTGGTTAGGCTTTAAAATTACATATATATATATGCGTATATATATATATATGCTTAAATAGTGACTTCTTAAGATGTCTATTTATTTTTGAGAGAGAGAAAGAGCATGAGCAGGGGAAGAGCAGAGAGAGATAGGGAGACACAGAATGTGAAGCAGGCTCCAGGCTCAGAAATGGTAATGGTCAAATCTCTATTGCTCGGGTTTGTGGTGTGTGTTTGTGTATGTGTGTGTGTGTATATGTATGCGTGTATGTAAGGGAGAAAAGGGGAGGGGAGGGGAGGGGAGAGGAGAGGAGAGAGAGAGAGAGAGAGAGAGAGACAGAAAAGAAACAGAGAAACACTGAATAAAAAATGCCATGTTCTTAAAACCTGATAAGTGGGTACACCACTTAACTATTAGCTATGAAGAGTTAGTGATGATTACTATATGCCAGGCCCTATTCCAAATATTTTGCATGCATTAAATCATTTAATACTATAATCACCTGTAAAGTAGATATAATTATTAATCCTCATTTTGTTGGTAAAGAGGGTGAGGAATAGAATAATTTAGTGAAATTTTCCTTAGCCTTTTGACTACTCTAAACATTTGGGTTGTGTCAATTTTCCCTATTAATTATTTAGTTTGTATTGGTTATTTATGCACATTCAAAACATTCAGAGGAGAATACAGAGGAAAGTAAATCTATCTTGCCTAGATTCATCCAATTTTACTTCTCTATAGTGTCCACTATAAACAATTTATTCTTTTTTTCCTGTCTCTTTCTCTCAAAAAAAAAATCATACTTTTTAAACATTTGGAAATCATTAATATGATTTGCTGAATAAATATATTGTAGTTGATTATCCTAAAAGATGATGAAAGGATATTTGTTAACATTCAATATATATTCTTTACCTAAAAATATGTTGTTAGAGAAGAGTTGAAGGGAATTTCCTTAACTATCAAGGGCAATTAATAGAAACTGAGTAACTACCTTTTTAGAACTAGTTTTTAAACAGTCTTCAACACTCGGCACTTGTGCAAACTGAGTTCAGATCTAAAGGAAGGACCTCATATTTATCTCTTTATATTTATTGTCAGTTTTACTCCTTGCACTGGGAGAAGGGATAGCTGATTAAATTTAATCAGTTAAATTCTGATTGCCATCTAAATTATCTATCGTTAAAAAAGACTTTATTAAGGTACAATCATCAATTAACTACACTCAGTTGAGGTGTATAATTTGATTTTGATTTTGATGTATGCATATATTTGTGAACCTGTTATCATAATCAAGATAATGAAATTATTTATCACTGCAAGAAATTTTCTCTTGCTCCTTTAATATCCCCTCCCTTCACATCCCTCAAAATCTCCCCTCACCATAGGCAATCAGTCTTCGGCTTTTTGTTACTATAGATTAGTATGCAATTTATGGGATTGCATATATATCAAATTACCAAGTGTATCTATGTTTTGTCTGTGCCTTTGACTCAGTGTCGTTACTTTGATATTTATCCATATTATCATAACTATCAATATTTCATTCTTTAAACAAACACTTAATATTCATTATATGGTTATACCACAATGTTTATCCATTCATTTATTAATGGATATTTAAATTGTTTCCAGTTTATAGTTCTTACAAATAAAGTTCTATGATAATTTGCATAAAACTATTTGTATAGACATACATTATGTTTCTCTTGTGTAAATACCTGGGATTTGAATGACTGGATTATGTGGTAGGTCTATGCTTAACCCTTAAGAAGCTGTCAAGTTGTTTTCCATAGGGACTACACAAATTAAGATTTCCACAAGCAGAGTATGAGAGCTCCCAATACTCTGCATTCTTACCAACACTTGGTATGGTCATGTGCTTGGTTGTGCTAAAGTCTAACTTAGCAATTTTTCTTTGACATATCATATTTTTAATGTTTTATCTAAATGTAATCTTTCTCTAGGATAAGTTGACAAAGTTTTTAAAAAAAAATTTTTTAATGTTTTTATTTTTGAGACAGAGACAGACAGATCGCAAGCGGGGGAGGAGCAGAGAGAGAGGGAGACACAGAATCCAAAGCAGGCTCCAGGCTCTGAGCTGTCAGCACGGAACCCAACGCGGGGCTCAAACTCAGACTGGGAGATCATGACCTGAGCTAAAGTCGGACGCTCAACCGACTGAGCCACCCAGGCGCCCCAATTGACAAAGTTTTGATACTGTGTTTCCTTCCAGAAATTTTAGAGTTTTAGGTTTTACACATAATTCTGTTATCTATTTTGACTTAATCTTTATGTATGGTGCAAGGTATAAACCAAATTTCTTTTCTTTAAATAAAATACCCATTTTTTTCCAATACCATTTGTAAAAAGACTATCTTTTCTCCACTTAAATGCCTTGGAATCTTTGTTGAAAATAAGTTCATTTATGTGAGGATTTAGTTCTGATATCTTTATGCTATTCAATTGGTCTAATTGTCTATCTTTATATTAATGCTCTATGTTTTGATTTATGTGGCTTTATAACAAGTCTTGAAAGAATTAATCCACCAACTTTGTTCTTCTTTTTTTACATTGGTTGTAGGTTGTTTACATTTCCATATGAATTATAGACCCAATTTATCAATTTCAATACAACAGGTTTCTAAGATTTTTTTGAGATTCCATTGACTCTTTCGATTATTTGAGAAGCATTAGCACCTTAATCAACATTAAATATTCTGACCCATAAATATGGTATATTCTCCACTTATTTGAGTCTTCTTTAATTTTTCTTTGAACTGTTTTGTAGTTTTCAATGTAAAGATTTTGCACATCTTCTGTCAAATTATTACCAAATTTTCATACTTTGTGATTTTATAATTCTTTTATTTCAATTTTCTGTGTTTCTTGCTAGTCTATAAAAATACAAATTGTGCTTTGCATTGATTTTTGCATCTTGATACTTGCTAAATCCACTTATTTCACTATTTTGCAGAATCCATTTTATTTTCTACATACAATCATTATCTTCTGGGAATAAAGTGTTGGCATCTTTCTTTTCAGTTTGAATACTATTCTTTTTCTTTCTTGCCTTATTTTTCTGTCTGGAATCTGTCCTGCAATGTTGAATAGAAGTAGTAAGAGTAGATATTGTTATCTTAGTTCTGATTTTAATAGGAAATTATTCAGTCTTTTAACATTTATTATAATACTAGCTCTTTTTTTCATTGATATTCTTTATCAGGTTGAGGAATTGTTCCGAGTTTACTAGTTTTTTTTTAATTGAGTAACTGATGTGGAATTTTGTGTAATGAGTTTTTATGCTTCCATTGAGATGATCATGTGTTTTTCTGTTTTATGTATTTTTTTAGTGTAATATGGTGTTACATTGATTTTGTTTTGTTTTGTTTAATAAGCCCCTTCTTTAAACCTGGGATAAATTCCAGTTAGTTATAATGTATTATTACCCACTTTTAACTTTTTTTTTTTATTTATCTTTATAATCTTTATTTATTTTTGAGAGAGAGAGAGAGACGGAGCGTGAGCAGAGGAGGAACAGAGAGAAGGAGACAGAGAACCCGAAGCAGGCTTCAGGCTCTGACCTGTCAGCGCAGAGCCCGACGTGAGGCCCGAACCCACGAACTACGAGATCATGACCTGAGCTGAAGTCTAATGCTTAACCGACTAAGCCACCCAGTGACCCCTAAGTTCGTTTTTTAAAGAAAAGTTTTATATTTTCAGAAAAATTGGGTAGAAAGTATAGAAAGTTCTCATATACCTATGTCTCCTAACACATAGTTTCCCCTATTATCAACATTTTGTATTGGTGTGGTAATTGTTAAAACTGATGAAATATTGATTCATTATTATTAATTAAAGTCTATAGTTGAAATTAGGCCTCACTCTTTATACTGTACAGGTCTCTCAGTTTTGCAAAATGAAAAATGTCTTGTATACACCAATTCATAATCATAGAGCACAGTTTCATTGCACTTAAATATTCCTGTGCACCACCCATTTTCCCTCCTTTACTCTTTCTTCCAATGTACTGATGAATACCACGCTTTTTACTCTCTATAATTTTACATTTTCCAGAGTGCCAAATAGCATGAAATCATGTAGCATGTAGCCTTTCTCACTGGTTTCTTTCACATATCAATACACATTTAAAGTTCTTCCATATCTTTTTATGGTTTGATAGCTTATATATATATATTTTTTCAAAATAGTATTCCATTTTATGGATGTATCAAAGTTTGTTTATCCATTTATCTATTGAAGGACATCTTGGTTACTTCCAATTCGGGACAACTTATTAATATGTGGCTGTAACAATTTTTGTGCACATTTTTGTATAGACCTGTTTACAGTTAATTTGGATGAATAACTAGTTGTACACTTGTTGAACTGTATAATAGGACTGTGTTTAGCTTTGTAAGAAACTACTAAGCTGTCTTCCAAAATGGCTGTAACTATTGTGCATTTGCACCACCAATGAACGAGAGTGCCTACTGACATACATCTTTTCCCACACTTAGTGTTGTTAGTGTTTTGGATTTTAATCATTCTGCTAAGTGTGGAGTGATTTCTTATTGTTTTAAATTGTAATTCCCTAATGACATATGATGTTGAACATCATTTCGTAGACTCATTTGCCATCTATATATCTTCTCTGGTGAGCTGTCAGTTCAGATTTTTTATTCATTTAAAAAAAATGTTTATTCATGTTTAAAAAAATATTTGTTTTGGGAGAGTGTAAGTGGAGAGGGGCAAAGAGAGGGGAACAGAGGATCTGAAGCAGGCTCTGCTCTGACAGGCTGACAGCAGTGAGTCCAATGTGGGGCTCAAACTCATGAACCATGAGATCATGAGCTGAGCTAAAGTCGGTTGCTCAACTGACTGAGCCACCCAGGTGCGTCAGGTCTTTTATCCATTTTTTAATTGGGTTACTTTCTTGTTAAGTTTTAAAAGCTCTTTATATACTCTGTGTATCAAATATTATATTTTAGATAGCAAATATTTTCTGACAGACTATGGCTTCTCTTTTTATTTTCTTAATAGTGACTTTGCAGAGCATATGGTTTTATTTTAATGACATGTGATGCCACAAGATGGCATGATAGAAGGTCTCCTGCTTTTATTCCCTCAAAGCAACAATAATTTGGCAGCCATCCACAGACAAAAGTGCCTTTGTGGGAGCTTCGGATCTAGACAAGAGCTTTTAAAACTCCATTGGAGCCCAAAACAAAGAGGGCTGTTTGAGAAGGTAGGTCTCTGCACAGGTGACATGGTCCCGCCACAGAATTGGATACAGTTCTGCCTCCTTATAGAGTCAACTATTGTCTATTTGCCCTGGGTTCTGCCTCTAGCACAATCTGCACTGGGACCTGGGAAGAGTTATACCTGTCTGTGCCTTAAGTAGCAGGCCCACGGACCCCTGTCATGTCTGTGGACTCTGTAGTGGCCTGTGATTCAGCTACAGCCCTACTCAGCCATGGTCTGGGGGCAGTTCTGCCTATCCAGGGACCTTGAGAGAGACATGCTTCACTATGCCCCAGAGATATTTAGGTCTATGATATATTTTGAATTAGTATTGATCACATTTTTTATCTGATCCATGGCAAATTTTCTAGAGAATATTTTTAATCTGCCACTGTTTTTTGCCTATTTTTTCTTCCACTCCCCATTTTTCCTTATAGTACTTTTATATAAAGCTCATACTAATTCTCGTTTGCTTAACACTTACTGTGAAATGAGTTGAGTTCTTATTGGACAAGCTCTTTGAAGAATGCTACCATGATTTTATAGACACAGATGATTTCCATGCCAGAAGCATGGAAGCTAGCAGCTTCCTGGTTTACGATAAACTTCTTTATAGCATACATTTCTCTAACGTTTTATTCCCTCAACCAACAGAAATTGTCAGCTATAGTGTTACTCATAGTGCAGAATATTTGTCTTTCTCTCTTCTTTCCTGAGAAATGGCTTCCTGGAGGCCATACAAAAGTATGTAACTTCTTATGAATCTTTATGCCTTTATCTTTGCTTCTTCTTAGGGACAGACTTGATCAAGAAATGGTATTGCCTACATCCCATGTATTCTCTTCTTATCATTCAAAGTGAATATTTAACTTTTGCCTCAGAGCATAACACGGTTATTTACCAGTTTTCATTCTCACCAGCTGTCTGCATGCAACAGTACTATTATTTATTTAGCAGCTCTTTCTTTTATAATGTTATTTAAGACTGTATGTGTGTTCTATTTCTGTAAATGATAAGAGTTTTCATTTTGTTTTATTTCCTTTGATATTCTAGGGATATCTTTGGTGAAGAAGACAGCATTATCTTTACTGGCACCATATTTCCTCTCTTTCTCTTTCTCATTTATTTCAGATGAGTGTTTCTCAGTCAAGGTTCTGCTAAAAGCTGATTGCATTTCTGGAGTCATTAATTAATTGATTTCTTCCCCTAGAGCAAAAAAAAATCTGTGAAGGATAAACTGTAGGAACTGGAGAGACCTCTTCACCCCACATGCATAAGAAGTAATTAAAACTTTAAAATGAAAACTTACACCTATGACAGCTCAATATAATGATTGCAGTTCAAACATTACCCCAATATCCAGGGAATTATCCTTTTTATAAAAAAAATTAACTGCTGAGTTAATTGAGGGGAAAAAAAAGTGGAGTTTTTGGAGTTAGGGCTTTTGGTGTAAGCAATTTAGACAATATAAAAAATACCAGAAGCTATTATTTATTGAGCACTTACTATTTGCAAGGTACTATGCTATGTCTTTTATAAGGATGCATGACTTTCATTTTAACCCATGAGGCACATACTATAATTATCCTCAAATTACAGAAGACCAAACTAAGATTTAGTGAGGTTATGTAACCATCATAAAGGAATATGTTTAACAAGTGACAAAACAAAAAATACAATCTACCACTGCCAAAAACTGTCTTGTGGCAAAGGCAAATGACATTTTACATGCATTTGCTCATTTACTCTTTCATACCTTTAGTTATCCAACAAATATATGAACATATACTCAGTGCTAGGCAATGCTTAGGTTTTAGGGGCATAGCAGTAAAACAAAATTAAAATAGTCTAAGCTGAGTTGAGAAGATAGACCCGCATCAAACTGTAGCACACAACATGAAAAATAACAACTATGATGAAATGTGTAAAAGAAAAGTACATGGTCTGCAGAAGCATCTAAAATAGAATCCAAGGTATTCTGGTGGATATTGGCTAATGTGGAGAATTAAGCTTTGAAATAGGGTGTGAAGGATAAAAATGGATCAAGTAGATGATGGTTACTAGAGGGGAAGTGGGCAGGGGGACAGTTTAAATGAGTGAAGGGTATTAAGGAGGGCACTGTGATGAGCACTGGGCGTTTTATGTAAGTGATGAATCACTAAATTCAACATATGAAACTAATGTTACACTATATGTTTACTAACTGGAATTTCAATACAACTTGGAAAAAAATGGATTAAGTTATTAAAGGGGATGAGGATAAAGTTCCAATCTAAGGAATAGCAGAGCACGCACAAAATCCCTATAATAAGAGCACACCATATTTGAGGAACTAAAGGGTCAGTTTGTCAGGAACACAGAGCAAGGAAAAGGAAATGGTGGTTAATGAGACCAGCAAGGTTATTGGGATCAGACTGTGATGCTTTTTGTCCCATATTAAGCATCATCGGTGTCATAAGAGCACAAAGAGCTACTGAGTGTTTTAAGCAGTTGGATGAAGTATGTGATTAACCCGTCTGCAATATGAAGATCTTTTCAAAGGTGGGAACTGTTTAAAGAATGTGTCAGTATTCAAGGTGAAAGATGATGGTTCCTGGGACTAGAAAGGAGAAAATGTAGATGGAGAGAATTAAATTGAATAGAGATGTATTAAGTATATTAAACTGAAAGAATCTGATGATTGATGGACTATGGTATGATAAAAGAATGAGTTATTGATGATGACAACCAAGTTTTTGGCTGGAGAAACTTAAAGACAGATAGTGTCATTCCCTAAGGTAAAGAACCGTAGAAGGAAGATCATAGTTCTTGTAAAAAATCACTAGTACATTTTTGGACATAGTGAGTATAAGATATCTTAGACATTCAAAGCTCAATGTTAAGTTGGCAGTTTGACATGCAAGTCATAAACTCAAAGCATAGGTTTTTAACTAGATATCCATGTTGGTGATCATTGACACCATAGTTTCAGATAGAATAAGTTGAAAAAGAGAAGAAAAGAATGCGAGTGTAATTTTAAAGGCATTCCAACATTTAAAGTCCAGGTAGAGGAGAAGAAGCCTATAAGCAAAAAGAGAAATGGCAAGAGTTAGAAGAACCCGGAATGTGTGTCAGTACAAAAAGATAGAATGTTCTATCCTTCCTGATGTCAGGCATGAAAAGTGCTGCTCTCCCTCATGGAAAAGCCTTCTTTCATTTACCAACATGCTCACTCCATTGCTAAGTTCATCACATTTCCATTGAAACTTTTTTAATCATTGTTTAAATTTGAATTTCTCACTCAAACTCACCCAAGGCAACTTCTCTGCTTTATTTTACTTCCATATAGTATGTTATTACTTATTTAGCATTTTCATTGTCTGTCTCCTGCCCACCCTCCAATGACTTATGGTGTTTGTAACTTTTGTTTACTACAGTGGCCCCTATAGCTAATTTAATGTCTGGCACATAGACTGTACCCTTCAGAAATCAGTAAGTAATGATGAGTGATCTAATGAACAAATGAACAGTAATAAATAACACTGAGAGAGCACGTGCATAAAGTAAGGATTGGCATGTTTTTTTTTTAATTTTTTTTTAACGTTTATTTATTTTTGAGACAGAGAGAGACAGAGCATGAACAGGGGAGGGGCAGAGAGAGAGGGAGACACAGAATCTGAAACAGGCTCCAGGCTCTGAGCTGTCAGCACAGAGCCCGACGCGGGGCTCGAACTCACGGACCGTGAGATCGTGACCTGAGCCAAAGTCGGCCGCTTAACCGACTGAGCCACCCAGGCGCCCCAGGATTGGCATGTGTTAACTGGACTTGATGGGGTTGTAGCAGTAACCAAACTGAAGTGACTTGGAGAGTAAGTACTAGGCAAGCAAATTAAGAAAATCTGTCTTTCTTAGTGAATAGCTGTCTAAAAAGGCAATTCTTTTTACAAGTATGATTACAGAGAATGAGAAAAATAAATACGGTAATCATTGATTGAGATGGGAACATTAGATAGAAGGAAACTCATCATTTGCCCCCTTTTTTTTCCTTTTCTTGGAAAATGGACAAAAGATTGGACATGTTTAAAATGCCACCAGGCAGATGCAGTTGAGAGGGGGCAGGTGAACACACAGAAGACAGTAATGAACAGAAAAGACAATTGAGGACAGAAAAGAAGGGATCATTAATAGACTCAGATTCTGATGAAGTCCATGGAGGGAGTGGTCTTTGGAGGAGGTGGAGGACTCAAGGATGTGGGAAGTTTAAGAGATGAGTTCATATATTTATTGGTAGAAGTCAGGTAAAATCTCTGTGAGGTGGCACTCTAGGGATTAGTGGGGTTAATGTTATATTTTAAATGAAACATTTGAAAAGAAGAAGATTGAAAATAGTAGCTTCAGAGTGTGGTTAAGAGAACTGAACACAGACATAGGTTTGCTCTGGATGCTGCGGAATATGCACAAATAACTTGTACTAAATACAAGCAGAAATAAATATTTTGGTTTTAAAAAACACTTTTCAATCAATAAAATAAGGAAACTCATAGTTGAGAAATTTATGAAAATTAGACTATTGATAACTTGGAACTCTAATAAAAACAATGGTTTCTAAACTTATTTGACATAAGTCCCTCAAGCCAATCTGCAAGGATAAAATTTGATTCATTTCTAAAAGTTCATTCTTTCTTCCAGGAACATTTCCAGATTGCTGAGTTTGAAGGCACATAAACTTGTGACATTAAGTTTGAAAAATTAAATTTCTCTATGTACATGTACTCATATACACATACTCATAAAGGCAAATGATGCATTGTTGATGTTTGATTGTAGTTTGGGTTGCATTTTAACAAAACAAAGCAAAATAATGTGGTTTGACATCTTTTCCTAATTGTTTGGAGTATGTAATTTAAATAAACTGCTTCATCTCTAGCATTCCAAATGACATAACTTTCTCCGGGATTTGATCTGTCATTCTTCCAATTAGAAAAGCCCAGCAGCCGTGCTACATAGAATAGCTTTATAATATATCTTCAGCTTTAACAAGGAACTTTTTGATGTATTTCAATTATGATGTACAAAGTAGCATCTTCTTAATTAAAGGAGAAATTTCATTTTGAGGTTCTTTAAAGTGCTATTAAAGTTTATGGTTGAAAGCTTCCAGTTAAGATGAATCTGCCCTCTATATTTAGTGAAAGGGAGATGGAACATTTGGGCAGGAGGGGGAAAATAGTCAAGAAAGGATACTGAATACTACTGAGATTGGAGAATAAAATTTATTTATAAAATGATGGTTTCTAAGAAACCAGATTACATACAAGTAAATATTTAAGCCTAGTTCTATCGCAGTAATTCTTTAATCATTATAATTTGGAAAGGATGAAAAGTTTCTTTTGAAATTGAGGATAAGGGAATTCAAGGATGAAAATTAGGTGTGATGAGGGCTGTCTGACACGGTGATCCTGGGAGTGTGCACAGAAGAAATCCCATTTTATATATGTCTTGAAAAAAACCTTAAAGAAAATAAAAATAAATTGGTGTATGGTCCCTTTGAGAGACATACATACGTTCGTACACACAAATCAAACTCCCCAAACAGAAGCTAAGCCATAAAATACATATGTGATTCTAGCTTAGATGGAACAAATATAATTTTTCCTCTTTCTCCAAACTAATTCTGCATATTCCAAATAAAGCTTTGGACAAGTGCTCTGGCAGCATGTATTTTTAGGCCTCAGGAACTTCTAACATAGACAAGATGGTACAGCTGACTGTGGTCATGGTTGATGACAACACAGATTTTACAAGGTTGTTGGCTTGCTAGTGAGAGGGAACAAAAATCAGATGACTTGTGCTGTATGGGAAAATACTATTATGAAGCACTAAGAAAGAATGTTCGTTACTAAATATAAACATTTATCTACGTGTTTAGATACACACACACACACACACACACACACACACACACACACACACACGTAGCATTGCAAGCGCATTAGTATATAGTGGTGCCAACGGGTCCTGTTGTCTAATGATTTACTACCGATGGCGAGTTAAGTTAAAGAAGTCAGGTTATTAAATACTTCAGCACACTGTTAATATATCCTAACCAGCCTAAGAAATTAATACTCAATACTTAATGTAATTTAAAGTCTGAAGAATAACTGCTACTGATTAAAATTTACATCATTTTTTTTCCACATATCTCACTGACTGATGGAACTCATAAACTATATGGTACTATGATTGTAGTTTACTTTTCCCTTTCTTAAGATGTACTAAGATGTACATTCTTAGTATCTGATTACATAAATTCTCTCAGAATGGAAGAAATATTATAAAATTCTACCAGGAATACCTTGTTGCCATATGTTTTAAAAAGAGTAACAGATAACTCCATAACGTAAAATAGAGCATCTCTGGTGTGCACGTACTCAGATACCAATGCGAATATAAGGTTGTCTTGGATGGCAAATTCATCACTAAACTGTGAAATTCTGTACAGCATTATGTTGTTATTCAAAATTTAGTGACCTTTTTTATTTTAATGAATTAACATGATTTTGGTAACTAAAAAAATATTGGCTACTGTGATAGAATACACACTCCTTTAAAACTAGTCTTATAATTTATTTTCTAATACACAATATATCTTTCACATTCTACTCATTTTTTAGTATACATTCTCCAAATGATACCATGATCACTATATAAGATATAAGAAAATCCTTCTTTTGTGGAATAGGCTAGTTCATTGCTGTTGTGGTAGGCACCTTTGGACATGAAAAATGGACAAAGGTTGCATAAAGAAATGCATTATAGGGGTTGTTCAAAGTGATAAGTCGGGGGCTATTGCAATGTGAATTTCTTTATTATTTCTGAATATTCAATTCTGCTTTAAAAAAAATGGGATGGATTCATAAAATTTGTTAGGTATAAATACATGATATGGTATGTTAAAATAGGAGAAAGGAATGGAAGGAAGTAAATATGTTTAAGACTCATGAAGTAATAAATATAAATATAGTATTTTATATTTATATACAAATAAAACCCATGGCTGTTTGGCAGGCTACAGCTCTTGGCCCAGCAACCATGTCCCCGTGTCTCTCTGCTAGAGCAAGTGTATATCATTGGCCCAGGAGACCTTCTGTCTGTGAATTTCTTTGTTCAATCACAGCTCTGGTCCTCCTAGCTAAAATACATATAGTTATATACAATACACATAATTAATATAAATACCTATAATATGGGTGGCATATAATATATGTAATTAAAATATTATGCTATTAGTGGGAATGGCTCATCTGATCCAGAGCTGGGATATAAATTAATATTGGGTACCCAGGATTCAGACAGTGTGGTTTTCCATCCACCTATACCTTATCCTAAGTGTGTTAACTTACTCAAGCTTTACTCTTGCTTCTTAAGTTGATTTAATAGTCTGTTTTCTGAGTGCTTTCATTCAGTCTTTCTGTTCCATGAGCCTTTCCATTCCATGACAGTAATGTTCCACAGTGAATTATGTGGTACTTACACTTGGAAGCTACCACTGAGTCAAGTTAATTTCCTATACATCAGCTACCTATATAAATGAAGCAGAATTCATATCTCTATGCATCTTATAGTAATCCTTATATATAGTTTGAGTTTTTAATTTGCCCTCCCTCAAAACTTTACAAGTCATGAAAAAAAAATCTTGTGGTCTTTCATATGGGTATTATTTCTTTCTAGGACTCAACATAAATATAATTTTATCAAAACAGCATTTGGGTATCCTGAAATTTAGCAAGGTATTTTTTTTCTAAAAACAAAGAAAAGAAAAAAAAATACTCCCAGGTATATTCAAGATATCCCTCTTCTTTGTTAGAATGTAATATTTTAAAAAATGTATCTAGCCTTGACTAAGAAGGAGGTTTATAAACATCAGAAAATATGGAAAATAGTCACTCTTCTTCCTAGGAGACTCCTAGTCTGATTAAGTCAATGACCTTTTATGTCACACAAAAGGGGAGAAAGGGTCTATTGGCTCTCTAATTTTCAGGTGTGCTTTTCTTCTAGGATTTCTTGATGATGCAACAGTAAGAGAATTTTCTTTCAGGATACTGATAAGGCCCCGTTTCATACAAATTGTGAATTGAGCAAATTATTTACTATATTAATGATTTCTCTTTGAATAATTACTATAAGTAGTAAATGAGATAATTTATGTGGAAGATCTTCAAAAACTATAGAATAATATTGTTATTACATTGCACCAGGCTGACTTTCCAATACTGAAAAGGATGTTACTTTGTTCAGGCCTATGGCAAGGATGCAATTGATTTTCTCCCTGTGGCTGTGCAAGCGTTTACCTTACAGTTGATTGAAACATTATGCCAACCATTGGCAAAATGCAAAAATAGGTATAGACAACTGAATTACTTCATCATACTGCTATCAAATGTGCTTGGACTGTTAAAAGGGGTAATTAGCAATGAAATATCTCTATTTTCTCTCACAACACACCAGGGCATCTAACACTTTTCACTCTTAAAAAAAGAAAGAAAGTAAAAACTAGAATGCAAATTTCATGGTAACAGTCTTAAATTTGGTATACTTGTTCTCATTCCATGCCTGTAGCATTGGGATGGATGCATACTTTCTCTTTTTTAATCATGTTTCTCCTCCTCTGCTTCCTCCCTTCTTTACCTTTCCATTTCTTTGACATGGTCTTGGCTTTCAGCCACTTTAAGCTCTATTGTGATTACTATCATTAGGAAAGATTACTTGCCCCCTAAGGTTTATGTAACTGGCTATTAGGAAAAAAGATACAAAAATACATTCTACATTGGTGTTACCTTGACTATGTTCACGGCAAATCTCTGGTTGAACATTTTTTTAAACAATTACATTTTGACCTTTTGAGTTTGATTTTTCTTTTCCAAACTCAACCTAATAATGTAGTACAAAATATTCTCACATCTAATAACTGAGTATGTAAAATTTAAGGACTTTTTGAAGAATGATTAATCTTTTTCTTTTAAGAAATATATATTTTTTTATGGATTTAGGGTTCTCTGTAATGCCCCTTAAACAGTAAAAATGATTAATCGAAAAACCAGGTGCACTGCACAAGGTTCTGCCTACTAGAGGATTTCCCTTTACCGCTGTTCTTCAGGGGGTGTCCCAAAGAAGGATTATAGTGCTGGAGTTGTTCACTGCCAGGTGATACCTGTACACCTAAAACCATCAGGAAACCAAGTTTTCTTTTCTTCTGTCAACTGATTATAGGGAACTCCCATGAGACCAAGTGTAGGCTGTGTGAGACAGTAGGTAATATAGCAAGAGTGGGGACCACAGATATTTGGACACTTCACCAAGTAACTTATTTGGGACTTCAGGACCTACCCAAGCCTACTCTCATATATATCACTTCTGGAAATTTCTGGTGTGCCTGCCTAGATTTATAGCTTAGGGGAACAGATAACACTCAATTCATGATAGACAGTTCAGGTCACATGGTAACTTGATGGCCTATGGTTAAGCATTAAGTTTCAAGTAAGGCCTAATAACAAGCCAAAAGGTATTTGTCAAAGGAAGGACAGTTATTCACAGAAGATGGTAGGGCTTTGCTTCAGAATACTTAATCTGTAATGTGATTCCCTGGAGGAGCCTGCCAAAGCCTCCAAATAGCACCTCTCTTTGCCAGTGACACTTCGGGCCTTATCGGGTCTGCTGGATCCAGCCAAGCAACACCCTTGTATCCTTCAAGTCTTGATGGTGGCACTCATCTCTGCAATCTCTCCAGATATGCAAATTGCTTTTTGTTTTACTTAAAATTTTTATTTTGTTTTGGATTCATTATTTCCTAAGTAGGGAGTGGTGAAACTCTTCATTATAATATCTGATGTTCGATGCGATATTCAATAAGAAACAATGGGTGTTTTCAAAACCCATTGAACTTTACAGTGCAGAAAGTGAACTTTAATGTATGTAGATTTGGGAGGCTGGGGGTTCCCGGAATGGAGTGCAGAGTGTGACAAAGCAATTTAACTCTATTGCAAGTGTACAAAACCTCATTTAAGAGTGTGTGGGGGGAGAAAGTACTGGCCTTAGTGACTTTGGAAATGAGGAAATATGTAAGACTAAAGGTTAAAAATACCCTGTAGATAAGCAAGGTACATTAGTTGAGGAAGTCATTTCTCATGGGAGTATAGGTTAGTAACTCTGTTAATTGTACAGTCAAGTAAATGAGAGTTGTAAGCCAGTTGTTTTGTTTTGTTTTTTGTTTTTGTTTTTGTTTTTACTATAGGAGTGAGAGTTTTCAGGAGTCTAGAATGATCCACCTGATCATGGATTAGAGCCGGAAATGTAGGTATACACTCAAGTTTAGCTTCATACAGATATAGATGGTTACATTTAGAAATATTTATAGATATGTTTAAATATAGGTAAGTATAAACACATATATTTTCTTTCTTCTTTAGCTGAGAGAGCCTAAAATCACTTTAGTAGCAATCAGCACATCTAGAGCCCAGTTCTTGATTTCTGATACTGTTCTCCAATAAAAGAAAAGAGATTCTTGGAGAAATGGCTGAATCTAAGACTGTGGCAAGAAATGTACAAGATGAGCCTGGAGCTTCCTGTGGTACCAGAAAGAAAAGAACTGCTCAAAAACAGAAGCAACAATAACACAATAACAACACACAATTATGGAAATATGTCAAAGGGTCTTAAGGCTAACTGAATTAAGCTCCCAATGGTTGAAGTCGGAGCAATTTTACCAAAAATTTAAATAACTTTAGTATGCTTCCATATTTATGTAAATGATTATTTATACAAATATATGAGAGAGAATAACATATCTCCCTATTATAAGAATTCCACATAGTTTATGTAGATAATCTTCCTTCAAAGTGGCAGAGATATAATTCCCTACTCCTTAAGTGGAGAATGTAAGATCTATATAGTGACTTTCTTTCAAAGAATACAGTATGGAAAGGATGAAAAAAGATTAAATTTCCAGTGGAGAATTATGACAAAGATTATCTCAGTCTGGTAATGAAGGTATTTGCAGGGAGGTAATTAATGGTGGAAAGTTCTAATTAATTCCTGATTTATGTATCATATCTATATTTTAATCTACAGAAGCAAATGTTTTTTGTATCTCAAGCTTCATACACATATAAGTGCATCTCATATTATCCTCTTATGTAGAGCATAGAATTATGATAACATAGAACTAATTTTAAAGGCAATATTATAAGTACCTAATTCCTAGGAGGTATTCTAAAATTGTTTGATTACTTTACATGGACCATCAACCTTTTTTTTATGTTTATTTTTTATTTTGAGAGAGAGAAAGAGCACAAGCAGAGGAGGGGCAGAGAGAATTCCAAGCAAGGCTTCACGCTCAGCACAGAGCTTAAGATGGAGCTTGATCTCACAATCATGAGATCATGACCTGAGCAGAAATCAAAAGTGGACACTCAACCCACTGAGCCACCCAGGTACCGCTGGACCATCAAATTTTCTAATGGGAGGAATTATGGGGTTGGATATTTTGAGTCTAGATTATCCTTTGTTCAAATCCTGGTTCCAATGTTACTAGTAGAGGGAACGTCAATAAATTTTATAATCTTCAGGAGTCACAAATTCATCTATTGTAAAATGATGACAAATCCATCTATGAGTACGACTGTAAGGACTAGAGATGGTGTATATAATCCCAGTGCAGAGCCTGGTATCATAGATGCTTAATAAGTAGGATATTTTAATATTAAATATTAAAATGTCACACACTCTCACCCAGCATTTCCTGACTGACATCTCCACTGCTCCATGGGATTTATTATCTTATAATGCCATTAAAAAATATTTCTTGTTATAGTGAAAAACAGGCAGTATCCCTTATTTCATGAGCCTTATATCCTTAAGTGGTACAGTGGATAATAAAAATAAATAAATTAATACACAAGAAAATAGATTGAAAAGTGTTATAGAGGGTGCTCTATAGGAGGTGGCTAGGTAGCTATTTTGGGCTGGGCATTTAGAGCAGACCTCTCTGAGATTTAATAACAAGTAGGAGCCCAGCTTACAAAAGCCAGAGGGCTGAGCCTAGCAGCAGAGTGAAGATTTGGTCCATAGGTTCCATGTAGGAAGTGAGTCTGGTGTGACCTAGGAAAAAAGATGGACTTTCTAGGCCAGACTAAGAAGCTGCGGTTTTGTTGTTGTCTTATTTTTAATGGGATGGAATGCTTTTGGAGAACTTTATACAGGGGACTTTTGTGATCAGATTTGTTTTAAAAGATTACTCTGTTGGGGCACCTAGGTGGCTCAGTTGATTAAGTGTCCAACTCTTTTTTCCTTTTTTTGAGAGAGAGAGAGAGAGAGAGAGAGAGAGAGAAATTATAAGCAGTGGAGGGTAAGAGACAGGGAGAGAGAGAGAGAGAGAGAGAGAGAGAGAGAGAGAGAATCCCAAGCAGGCTCCACAAACTCAAGAACTGTGAGATCATGACCTGAACTGAAATCAAGGGCTGGTAGCTTAATCAACTGAACCACTCAGGTGCTCCAAGACTCCACTTCTTGATTTTGGCTTAGGTCATGATCTCATGATCATGAGATTGAGCCCCACATTGGGCTCCATGCTGAGTGTGGAGCCACCTTAGGATTCTCTCTTCCTCTTCCCCTCCCTTGCTTGCACAGGTGCTCTCTCTCTCTCAATCTTAAAAAAAAATTAAATTTAAAAAGTACATAAAAAAATAAAAGATTACTCTTTGAATGAAAAGAATGAAAGAAAAAATTTTGAACTAAATTCTCATATTGCATAAATCCACTCAGGATTTTTAAAAACCTATGTTGTTTATTCTCAGGGAATATAATCAGTGATTCAAAAGTGTATGGATTTATGTTAATTTCTATACAGCCTCTTAAGAACATAAAATGAATACTATATGTACGTATAGGTATATAGATATACATGCGTATTCTTTTAGGAACTGAATATTAACTACTTGAATCTAAAATAATTCTGAAATTTTACTTGCTCTTAATATAAATACTCAATTATAATCTAAGATATGATTCAGTGTATGCCAGTGGAAAGTTACAACAGCCATTGATGATGATGATGATGATGATGATGATGATGCTTAAAAATGCTATGAGTTTCCTTATCTCAAGACACCCAAATATTCTTTTTTCAAGTTTAAGATAATTTATAAGTGGATGAATACTATCTCTACTTCACTTTTTGTACATTTTCTACTAATGTAATTCAAAAGTTTAATTAGGCAACTATGTGTAGAGGTCTAAATTATAGCTTAATTGAAAATTCAGTGAATTCAAGGTAAACTTTGGATAGTACTTGGCAAACTATAATGTCCATGTGATTCACATGGGGATCTTGTCAAATGCAAGCTCTGTTCAGGACCGGTACAGGACCTGTTTCTGCATTTCTAGCAAATTCCCAGATAATGCCAAAGCTTCTGGTCCATGAACCAACTTTGAGTAGCAAGAGACTAAGCTTTCCTACTAAAGAAAATCACCTGGGTATTTACTTGACTTTTTAATACCAATTCCTGACTCCTACCCACAATCAACAAATCAGAATGCTGAGCATCAATATTTCTTAAAAAGTTGAAGTTGATCATGATTTTAGACAAACTTGAAAGCCATAGCTCTGGAACATGTAAGTCATGAATAAAATATCTTCATGACATTACTTAGAGCTAAAATAATATGGGCAGCAGGACTTATGGATACAGTTCTATCAATGTGCTAGGAAAAATTAAGACAATTTGCTATTTTTGATCCTGGCTTAATTTTGAGCAGAGACTAACAGAATGACAATTGTACTAAATTATACTGACTTGCATGGCAGGTTTGTGATAATGGGGCTATTGATGAGGCAGACCATTAAATTCATTTTCACTCAAGACCAAAGGAAAGATGTGAATGGAAGTTTCCAGAGGTGAAAAATGAACGTGTAAGCCCATTTTTATTCATATATTGAGTGAGTTAATTCATTTTCTCTATAAATGGTTTTAAGATAACATGCACTCAAATGACTATAAATAGAAATCATTTTTTTTAATAGTAAAAAATTCATTTTGAGATCCTTCTACAGGAAATTGAAGAGTTATTTCAGAAATATACTACTACTAACTACTTAGTGAGTATTTACTATGTGCCAGGTGTTATATATAATATTCTTTTCACTTTGTATGAAGAGGAAATTGAGATTCAGAGAAATTAAATAACCTTTCTAAGTTTGCACAGCTGGTATGTGGCAGACACAATATTTAACCTGTTTATCTGACTCCAAAATCCATGCATTTTTCTATCCAGCTCATCACCCCTAGAACTATTTGAAATGCTACCTATTTAGTGTGTTAATTCATACGAAACAAATCGAAGTACATAGGGGCTATTTGCTATTTTTTAAAATACCTTCTTTTAAAATCACTTTATTTAAAAAAATCATACTTCATGTGTTTTTTTTTCTTCAAATAATATGTGTGCATCTGTGCATCATTAACTGTTTATCAGTGATGCTTTTGTTATAGAAATTATGAGCCTAAGTGTGCAGGTATGGTTACACATTTCAGTTCAGGAAGGCATGAAGTTCACCTTTTAATTAGTGACTCTAAAAAAAAGTGCACTTAGCTCATTCTACCCGTGTTTCTAATTCCTAGTATCATGTTTGACTTTGAAAGTTTGCTTTAAAAAGGTGATTTATTCATATGAAGAAAAGAAATCATGCCTGTGGATTCCATCCAGATATACTAATAGATGATACATATGATCTAAAGAGAAAGCCAAATTATAAATAAATCATATACAACTAAATTGCATACATGTCTACAATAAACTATTTCACAGAAAATTATATTTTTTATTTAAAATATTATATATATAGACATATATAATTTTCTTTTAAATATATGTGCATGTATAAAAACATTATACATAACTTAAACATTAAAACTATACATATAAATATAAACATGTATTTTTCTTTTAAATATTTTATGATGAAAAAATTCAAACATATACAAAAGTAGCATTAATAATATGACATATCTCCATGTACCTCTCACCTAATTTTATAAATGATCTGTCATTAATCAACCAAATTTGTTTCATCTATAATCCTCTACTCATAACTCCTTATTTTATCTATAATTACACTACTCAGAATATTTTAAAGAAAACTTCATCATCTGTACTTATGTTTAACATAAGTTTTTACCATGATGGTGTTATCATTTTTGCACCTAGTTATAATTTTTAAATATGGAATGTCTACAAAATGTTCAAAAATCTCTAATTGTATTATGATCTTGCTCCCTCTCACTCCCCCTCTTTTTAAAAATTTGATTATATGAGGAGTGTCTGGGTGGCTTAGTTGGGTAAGTGTTGAACTCTTAATCTTAGCTCAGGTCTTGATCTCAGAGTTGTGAATTCAAGCTCCCCATTAGGCTCTGTGATGGGCATGAAACCTACTTAAAAAGAAAAGTTAATTATATGATTCAGGATTTAAAAGAAAAATTAAGACGTGATTAGGTTGCTATATTTTCTAAGGCCCTTTCAATCCATAATTACCCCTCTATCAACTTTCTTCCCTACATCCTTGTTTGTTGCTATTGTAAAATACACCAGGATATTTTTTTCTGTACAGCTTCCTACATCATGAAGTTTCATAATTTTCATTCACGTGTTATTTTTACACTTTTTTCTTTGTTCCATGAATTTCCTGTAAATTGTCAATTAGATCTAAAGGTTGATAAAATTTAGGTAAAAGACAATTTTAGATAAGACTATGTCATGAGGAGGTATGTAATATGTATATCTTTTTTCATGACATTAAAAACTCTTGATGATAATTTCTTAGGTCCAATAATTCATTAAGTGTTCCATAATGGTGATACTCTTTCATTCTTATTCATTTATTGGCTGAATTCTTCCATAATTTTTTTTTCATCATTTACTCTTTGTTAAGCCTGAAGGACAATTCACACAGTAAAGATAAAATATGTTTACTGATTTCCAAAGTAATAAGTTGATTCCCCAGCACCATCCAAATTACTTACATGGATGTTTTGTTTTGTTTTGTTTTACTTTTTAGCATCATTATGAACTGATGGAATTACACATACTTGGTTTCTTTCAATTTACTTTTTTTTATTTTAACTTGTTTTATTTTTAATTTTTTAAAATTTACATCCAAATTAGTTAGCATATAGTGCAACAATGATTTCAGGAGTAGATTCCTTAGTGCCCCTTAACCATTTAGCCCACTCCTCTCCCAAAACCCCTCCTGTAACCCTCAGTTTGTTCTCCATATTTATGAGTCTCTTCTGTTTTGTCCCTCTCCCTGTTTCTATAGTTTTTTGTTTCCCTTCCCTTATGTTCATCTGTTTTGTCTCTTAAAGTCCTCATATGAGTGAAGTCATATGATATTTGTCTTTCTCTGACTAATTTCACTTAGCATAATATCCTCCAGTTCCACCTATATAGTTGTAAATGGCAAGATTTCATTCTCTTTGATTGCCGAGTAATACTCCATTGTATATACATACCACTTCTTCTTTATACATTCATCCATCGATGGACATTTGGACTCTTTCCATACTTTGGGTAGTATCGACATTTTAACAATATTTGTTCTTCCTATCCAGGAGCATGGAATCTTTTTCCATTTTTTTTTTTTTATGTCTTCTTCAATTTCTTTCATAAGCTTTCTATAGTTTTCAGTGTATAGATTTTTCACCTCTTTGGTTATATTTATCCCTAGGTATTTTATGGTTTTTTGTGCAACTGTAAATGGGATCAATTCCTTGATTTCTCTTTCTGTCACTTCATTGTTGGCTGAATTCATGAGTCAATTCTAGCAGTTTTTTGGTGGAATCTTTAGGGTTTTCCATATAGAGCATCATGTCATCTGCGAAGAGTGAAAGTTTGACCTCCTCCTGGTCGACTTGTATGTCTTTTATTTCTTTGTGTTGTCTGATTACAGAGGCTAAGACTTCCAATACTGTTGCATAACAGTGGCAAGAGTAGACATCCCTGTCTTGTTCCTGACCTTAGGGGAAAAGCTCTCAGTTTTTCCCCATTGAGGATGATATTAGCATTGGGTCATTCATATATGGCTTTTATGATCTCGAGGTATGCTCCTTCCATCCCTACTTTCTTGAGGGTTTTTATCAAGAAAGGATGCTGTATTTTGTCAAATGCTTTCTCTGCATCTATTGAGAGGATCATATGGTTCTTGTCCTTTCTTTTATTGATGTGATGAATCACGATAATTGTTTTGCAGATATTGAACCAGTCCTGCATCCCAGGTATAAATCCCACTTGGGAGTGGTGAATAATTCTTTTAATGTATTATTGGATCTGGTTGGCTAATATCTTGTTAAGCATTTTTGCATCCATGTTCATCATGGAAACTGGTCTATAGTTCTCGTTTTTAGTGGGGTCTCTGTCTGGTTTTGGAATCAAAGTAATGCTGGTTTCCTAGAAAGAGTTTGGAAGTTTTCCTTCCATTTCTATTTTTTGGAACAGTTTCAAGAGAATAGGTGTTAAATCTTCCTTAAATGTTTGGTAGAATTCCCCTGGAAATCCGTCTGGCCCTGGACACTTGTTTTTTGGCAGATTTTTGATTACTAATTCGATTTCCTTACTGGTTATGGATCTGTTCAAATTTTCGATTTCTTCCTGTTTCAGTTTTGGTAGTGTATATGTTTCTAGGAATTTTTCCATTTCTTCCAGATTACCCATTTTATTCTCATAATATTCTCATCTTATTGTTTTTATTTCTGTTGTGTTGGTTGTGATCTCTCCTCTTTCATTCTTGATTTTATTTATTTAGGTCCTTTCCTTTTTCTTTTTGATCAAACTGGCTAGTGGTTTATCAATTTTGTTAATTCTTTCAAAGAATCAGCATCTGGTTTCATTGATGTGTTCTACTGTTTTTTAGGTTTCGATAAATTAATTTCTGTTCTAATCTTTATTATTTCCTGTCTTCTGCTGGTTTTGGGTTTTATTTGCTGTTCTTTATCCAACTCCTTAAGGCGTAAGGTTAGGTTGTGTATCTGAGATCTTTCTTCCTTCTTTAAGAAGGCCTGGATTGCTATATACTTGCCTCTTATGACCGCCTTTGCTGCGTCCCAGAGGTTTTGGGTTGTGGTGCTATCATTTTCATTGACTTCCATATAATTTTTAATTTCCTCTTTAACTGCTTGTTTAGCCCATCCATTCTTTAGTAGGATGTTCTTCAGTTTTCAAGTATTTGTTATCTTTCCAATTTTTTTCTTGTGGTTAATTTCAAGTTTCATAGTGTTGTGGTCTGAAAATATGCACGGTATGATCTCGATCTTTTTGTACTTACTTAGGGCTTATTTGTGTCTCAGTATATGGTCTATTCTGGAGAACGTTCCATGTGCACTGGAGAAGAATGTATATTCTGCAGCTTTAGGATGAAATGTTCTGAATATATATTTTAAGTGCATCTGGTCTAGTGTGTCATTCAAAGCCATTGTTTCCTTGTTGATTTTTGGATTAGATGATCTGTCCATTGCTGTGAGTGGGGTGTTGAAGTCTCCTACTATTACGGTATTACTCTCGATAAGTTTCTTTATGTTTGTGATTAATTGATTTATATATTTGGGTCCTCTCACATTTGGAGCATAAATGTTTATAATTGTTAGGTCTTCTTGGTGGACAGACCCCTTGATTATGATATAATGCCCTCTGCATCTCTTGATACAGTCTTTATTTTAAAGTCTAGATTGTGTAATAGAAGTATGGCTACTCCGGCTTTCTTTTGTTGACCATTAGCATGATAGATGGTTCTCCATCCCCCTATTTTCAATCTGAAGGTGTCTTTAGGTCTAAAGTGGGTCTCTTGTAAACAGCATATAGATGGATCAGGTTTTCTTATCCATTCTGTTACCCTATGTCTTTTGATTGGAGCATTGAGTCAATTGACATTTAGAATGAGTAGTGAAAGATATGAATTTATTGCCATTATGATGCTGGTAGAGTTGGAGTTTCTGGTGGTGTTCTCTGGTCCTTTCTAGTCTTTGTTGCTTTTGGTATTTATATATACATATATATATTATATGTATATATTATATATATATAATTATAAATATTATATACTTATATATTTATATATTATGTATATTTTTTCATCTTTTCTCCCCTCAGAGCGTCCCCCTTAAAATTTCTTGCAGGGATGGTTTAGTGGTTACAAACTCCTTTAATTTTTGTTTGTCTGGGAAACTTTTTATCTCTCCTTCTATTTTGAATGACAGCCTTGCTGGACAAAGAATTCTTGGCTGCATATTTTTCTGATTCAGCACATTTTAATATATCCTGCCACTCCTTTCTGGCCTGCCAAGTTTCTGTGGATAGGTCTGCTGAAAATCTGATCTGTCTTGCCTTGTAGGTTAGGGACTTTTTTTCTCTGCTGCTTTCATGATTCTCTCCTTGCCTGAGTATTTTGTGAATTTGACTATGATACACCTTGTTGATGGTCGGTTTTTGTTGAGTCTAATGGGGGTCCTCTGTGCTTCCTGGATTTTGATGTCTGTGTCTTTCCCCAGGTTAGGAAAGTTTTCCACAATGATTTGCTCACATAACCCTTCTACCCCTATTTCTCTCTCCTCCTCTTCTGGGACTCCCATGATTCCGATGTTGCTTCTTTTTAATGAGTCACTGATTTTTCTAATTCTTAAATTGTGCTCTTTTGCCTTAATCTCCCTCTTTTTTTTCTGCTTCGTTATTTTCTATAAGTTTGTCCTCTATATCCCTGATTCTCTGTTCTGCCTCATCCATCCTTTCCGTCACTGCATCCATACATGATTGCAGCTCCGTTATAGCACTTTTAATTTCATTCTGGCTATTTTTTACTTTTTATCTCAGAAAGGGATTCTAATCTATTTTCAACTCCAGCTAGTATTTTTATTATCGTGACTCTAAATTCTGGTTCAGACATCTTGCTTGTATCTGTGTTGGTTATATCCCTGGCTGTCATTTCTTCCTGCTCTTTCTTGTGGGGTGAATTCCTTCGTTTTGTCATTTTGAAGGGAGAAAAGGAATTAATGAGGTAGAAAAATTGAAATTAAAAAAAAAATTAAAATTAAAAAGATATTATAATTAAAAATTAAACACACACACACACACACAAATAGAATAGATGATGCTAGATCCTAGGTGTGTTTTGGTCTGGGTGTTGAAAGTGGTTTGACAGGGGCACCTGGGTGGCTCAGTCGGTTAGGCATCTGGCTTCGGCTCAGGTCATGATCTCACGGTCCATGAGTTCAAGCCCCGAGTCGGGCTCTGTGCTGACAGCTCAGAGCCTGGAGCCTGTTTCAGATTCTGTCTCTCCCTTTCTCTCTGCCCCTCCCCTGTTCATGCTCTGTCTCTCTCTGTCTCAAAAATAAATAAATGTTAATAAATAAATAAATTAATTAATTAATTAAAAAAAAGAAAGTGGTTTGACAGATTAGAGAAAAAAGGGGGGGTGGAATAAAAGGAAATCATTTGAGAATGAAAAAATTAATACACTGAAGTAGACTAAAATGAGATGATGGGTGTAAAGTAGAATTTGAAAAAATATACATAACAGTAAAGAATATAGTAGAGAAAAATCAAATAAAAATATTTTTAATAGAAATTAAAAGTAAAAATGAAGTTTTTCTCTTTCTGCATTCAAGAAAGAGAAAAGAAATGAAAAAGAGAAAGAAAAAGAAAGAAAAAAGGAAATTGAAAATTTGAAAAGGTGAATACACTGAATTAGACTAAAATAAAATGATGGAAGTAAAATAGAATTTGAAAAAAATTACAGAAAAGTAAAAAATATAGGAATAAAAATTAAAGAAAATATTTTTAATAAAAATTGAAAATAAAAATGAATTTTTTTCTGTATTCAAGAAAAAGAAAAGAATTGTAAAAGAGAAAAATAAAAAAGAAAAAGAAAGAAAGAAAATTGAATAGATGAACCTGCTAACAGATTGAAGTAGGACTGAAATAGCTTCGTTTTCCCCTAGAAGTCAGTCTATATAGCTCTTTACAGTCCATCAACTAAGCTGGTGGTGAGACTTGTGTCTTTGAAGAGTGAATATGGCCCGGTTGGGCGGGGCTCAGTGTAACAGCGCCGCTCTCCACTAGATGGCGCTGCTATCTGCGGTGCTAGCCAGGGTGGATTGTTGCGGAGCTCATAGGTGCGTATGCGCATGCGCAGGATTGGTAAAAATGGCACCACCCAGCGACCCAGCCTGTTCTCCCAGATCAGCAGTCACGCACCCCACCTCTCTTTAGCTTTCGTCCACTCCCTGCTTTTTCACTCTCTCTGACGAGGCCCTAGGCAGTACCTCTCTACTGAGTTTTGTCTCAGATGCGGCTGTTTTCCCCGGCCTCTTACTTCTGAAGGACTGAGGCTTTGACCCGTCACGCCCCTTTGCGGGAGGGTCTCACCAAGCAATGGCCAAATGAGCAATGGCCGAATGTCGGCTGCACCCAGGAAAACTTGGTGCACGCTGCTGCTGCCGGTGCCCTGAGACTGCAGCCAGGTGCCAGCCAGTCCCAGAAAAAGTCCGCGAGATAGTGTAGTGGCAGCTTTTCAGGGATTATGGAAAATCACAACACACAACCTGCACCAGGCTTCACCCTTAAGGACCTTGTTCCAGGACCAGCGAATGTGGTTGTTTTCTGAGATCTGCTGGGACCAGGTGGCTTCAACGGTCTCTACCAAATGTCCTTCCAGCAGTGGAACTGCATTTCCCTGTGTGGCCAGAGAACATCCCGGACCCCACTCTGTTCCTGGGGATTCAGCCTTCCCACCAGAGCACTGCCAGGTATCGAGCTGTGGAATTGCAGCCTTTGTGCTCCCCTTGTTTATAGTCTTAATGGAATTTAAAACCTCTCCTTTCTCCTTTCTCTCTTTTTAGTTTTGTCCCTGCGGCTGTTTCCAATCTTCCACTTTCTCTGCAGCTGCTTTTGGGGAGGGGTGCTTTTCCCATATTCCCGCCCCCTCGTTTCCATCCTCTCTCCACCTGCAAAAGCGGCTCCCTGCCCGCCTCCGGCTTCTCTCTCCCCAAGTTCACCTCTCCACGCCAAGTACCTGCTGAATTCTGTGGTTCAGGTTGTGCAGGTTGTTGTATTAATCCTGCAATCAGTTTTCTAGATGTGTAGGATGGTTTAGTGTTGGTCTGGCTGTATTTCATGGACAAGACACAGAAAAAACTTCCCTGCTGTTTAGCCATCATTGCTCCTCCCACCCCCGGTTTCTTTCAATTTAGCATAGACTATAGTAAGAGCCTGTTTTGTTTGTCTCTTGATCCTGAATGCTTTTGTTATGACCATAATAATTCTAATGCCTTCTTTGTTTTCTCTTATCAAAAAAAAATCTGAACTACATTGGTACATTGTTTTAACAGCCTCCCCAGAAAGAAAGACATTGAGCGTGTATAAGTAGTTTTAAAAGGTATAATATATTATGGTTCATATTGATATTCTATAATTAAATTCAGTAATAAGGAGTTTTATCCCAATGTCACACATCTCAGATCTCATCCTTCTTCCAAGATGAAAAACCCAGTTGTAAAGGGATTTTCAATTTAAGTATTTATTTGCTATATTACATATACTCACACAAAAAAAGACTCAGGGTAAAACAAAATAAAAAGGTAGTAAAAATATTATTACTACTGAATGTAGTTTTGCAAAGTAAGATTATTTTTTTGTCCATAGGTTTCCATTTCATTAGATTTGTATAATCAAATTACAGTATAATAAAGTAACTTGAAATAAGTGGTTTTTGTGTAGCTATGTCACCAATTGGTTACATGCATAATTTAGTTTTATTTCATTTATAATTTTAGGCCATTGAATTTTAAATTATGTAAAATGGATGTTACCAAAGTCGAACTTGAAAATCAAAATATCTTCTAATAAGTCTAACTTATATTCCTGTGCTTTCCACTTGACTTTATCTTTTCAAATTTTATGCATATTAAAAAAATATTCATTTTATTTTTATTTTATTTACCACTGTTCTAATGTTTATATAATAGCCTGAGTCCTACCCTTTTCCTTAGCAAGAAGAGTTTCACTTTATGAATATTGAAATTAGATAGTAACCATGTCTTCCCCACTAATATTTCCTCATCATCTCATTTTAAGCAATATGCTTGTAACTGTAGTTAAATCAATGAATTTATCCTACTTTCATATGCTCTCACCTTTTTGTCTCACTTTTCAAATTAATTAGAGCATAGAGCCATTACATTCTATAGTAGCTTCCTTTTATTCATCACTTATTTTACTTCTGCAGTAAATTGTATATATACAAAATAACATAATAATAAATATTATATGTGTATGTGTGTGTGTGTGGTGTGTGTGTGTATAATGAATCATCACCAGTCCTTAAGCCAGTGTCTCTCTGACATTGGGAAGCTTCATATATGAATCTCATTCTCTATTAGAATCCTCTGAAATAGATTAACAAAACATTTCTAGGGTTCTTCCATATTGAGAGTAGTATGTCTTCAGTTTTTTAGTCTCCTTAATTGGATATAAATACTTTTGCTTACTCTTTCTTTCCTTGAGTAACTTAAACACATTATTCTAGTGACTTTCAATTATACTGTTGCTGTTAAAACAAAAAGAAAAACAAAAAAAACTTCTAATCTGTTTATTCTTTCATTACCCACAACTTGTTCTTTTTGTCTAGTTTTTTCTTTTTTGTCTTTTTTTTTTACATTAAAGTTCAATAATTCTGCTAAATTTTCTTAGTTTTGATCATCTAGATTCGATTTTTTCATCTAGATTTGATTTTTTCAGGTATGCAGTTTGTTCTTTCAATATATAGGTTAAAATTTCTTTTTTCTTTAGTAAGCTTTCTTTAATCATACTTTTTGTACTTGTTCCATTAACTTGTACTTCTTAAGAAACTCCTATTATATGTATATTTGATCTTCTTTGCCTATGTTCTCTATTACATTTGCTGAAGGTTCTTTTTTTTAAAGTCTTCATTGCTGTTAAATTTTGAAAAATTTTATCCTTCCTGTTTACTTTTCCTAAGGAACTTCCCCACTGAACTTATTTGCTCTCCTACTTAATTTTGTTTACACTTCATTTCTGAAATAACTTTCTTTAATTTTAAAATATCTTTTCTCAGTTTCATAACCTCTCTTTTCAAATATTTTACACATTTGCTTCAATTTTCTTATAGTGATTTCTTTGATTCTTTCTTAGGTTTTTTCATTTTTTCAATTTCCTTTTGAAATATACATTATTAAAATGTTTATTAGTTTTGTGTAGAGATCTAATTTCTTACTTTTTTCTCTTTTTTCTTATAATATTGTGTAAGATTTGATGGTAATTCTTTTCTAGTTTCAGGAGTAGGTGTGAATCAGTGTCACATTTTTAGCTTTGTTGCTCTAGAAATCCCTCTTTTTTTTTATTTTGTTTTTGTGAAGTGATCAAAATATAACCTGATACTTCTAAGATATTTTTCCATTTTTTCTGTTTTTATGCTGACACCAATTTGTATTAAAACTATTAATAGTAAGAACATATCCACTTACCTATTATAGTTCATGAGGATACCTTTTCAGTTTGTTTTTCGGTAAATGTTGCATTTTGTTTTGTTTTGTTTTGTTTTGCTTTGTTATTTTGCAAGTTTTATGGGGAGTTTGAAAAGTTTAGGAACTAACTGCTACTACAACCATCTTTTTCTTTGTATCCTACATCACATAGAATATCAGTGTGCTTCAGTAATTCTTAAAGAATTATTTTTGTTGTTGTTGTGTTTCCAAGGAACATTAGTACTATTGAAAGCTTAAATGTTTATATAAAAATGGTGAGGCTTGTGGTTAAGTAAAAATGTAAAGTCATGGAATAAACAAAATTGAATCACTGCCTTTACTATATGACTTATCAGTATCTTCAAAATGCTAATGTGCCATGTGGATCTTCAGTGAGGGAATATGTTTTGCTCCATTACCCAAAATTACTTAAACTTGGGACTCATTTTTTCTCATGCATCATTAGTTCTGCATGAGTAAATGGAGCCTTAAAGCAATTTTTCCAGCATTTCCAACTGTGCTTGGACCTCTTTAGCTCACTACCAAAAGATAGTCTTGTTGGACTGCTAATGTTCTCTGCTCATGAAATGTTTCGTGGTGATCTTAGTTTCACTGTTTATCAGCTGCCCACATGGACTTTATCATCAATCACTTCTGACTTGCAAGCTTTTGCTTGCTAGAATTACTATGGATCCTACCTTGAAATGTTTAAATTATACTTTCATATATAATATTTTTTAAGCATTGCAAATGATGTTTCTTGCCTTTGAGGGTGAGTGAAACGTGAACAGGCACATTTCTCCTATTAAATCATAAGTTTTATGTGAGAAACTATGACATTGCATGTGGTTTGAAAATACATGTGGTTTAAAAACAGCAAAAAATAATAGTGGTAAAAGTGGATGTTTCCTTTTAGTTTTAGATGAGCACTGATTTTGATATGATTTATTACCAATACATGACAGAACAATGCTGGTTTGCAGAATTTATGTTTAAATGTGTAATTATTTCACCATAACATTTTTTTGTGTGTGGGGGGGCCAAGTAAGAATGTTTTTAAGTGGGTGAAAATAATAGGGTTTTTTAAAGGTGGTCTGTTAGTAATGTAGTCATTTCTTCTTCTCTACATTCTTCGCTTCTTTTTTCTCTCTCTCTTCTTTGTGTTCCTTTCTCCAATTAAGTAACTCCAATGAGAAGTACATACAGTATGTTGTCAGAGAAGGTATTAGAATAAGGCTGCCTGAGTTCTAATGAAAACTGTCATATGTTAACTGGGTGATTTAGGGAAATTTTCTTAATCTGCCTGTGACTCAATTTTCTTAATTGAAAATGGCGCTCAAATAACATCTTCCTCATTCAGTTTTTGTTCGCATTTAGTACAATGCTCTGCACATAATCCTTAGAAAGACCAGAGCAGAGTACATGAAAAATAAGAGCTTCCTTACACGTCCATTCACTTATTCATTAATTCAGGCAGGCATTTATTAATTGATCCATACACAAATATTTATTGAGCACCCCTATGTACAAATCACAATGCTAACCCCTTGGGACAAAATGCTAAACATGACAGACATGTTTTATTCTATGTGCTTAGTGATGTGGTTTGTACATAGGAATGCTCTTCCTGAGGAATATGTGAAGAATACATTTAAACGACTCCAGCATTTACAAATTCTTTGTGATAAAAAATCGCCCCCCAAATAGTGATAAATATAATAAAATAACTACCATCACTAAATTGTTTGCTATATGCCAGTTTTACTGAGGTTTTCAGTTGAATTATATCAGTAAGATTTGGGGTTGTAAGCAACAGAAAATAACTGTTTATATGAAGTTAAAAAGAAAGAATTGGTTAGAAAAATGTGTGGAATTTTCTCCCAGAATTGAGAAAAGTTTTAGAAACCAGGTTTATGAAAATAAGCAAGGATATTTACAGGTTTAGGTAATGGGAATCAGAGTCCAGATTATGCTCCTGTTCTTGTGACCAACATATCTATCTATATCTATCTATCTATCTATCTATGTATCTATCTATCTAATCTATCAATCATCTACCTATCATCTATTTTTTTTTGTGTGTGTAATGTGCTCAAAATACATGTAAAACACAAAATGGCTAATGTTTTTGAGGGATCTATAAATAGTAGTTATATTTCCCTTTGCTTTTATAATTTTGCTTTAAAAGTGAGTGATTTTTCAAAAATATGTAAAGATTGCTTCAGATTCTGTGTCTCCCTCTCTGCATCTCCCCCACTTTCTCTCTCCCAAAAATAAAATAAACATAAGAATAAAGTAATAAAATAAAATAAAATAAAATAAAATAAAATAAAATAATAAAATTAAAAGGGGTGCCTTGGTGGCTCAGTCAGTCCGACTTCAGCTCAGGTCATGATCTCATGGTTTGTGATTTTGAGCCCCATGTCCTCAGGCTCTGTGCTGACAGCTCAGAGCCTAGAGCCTGCTTCAGATTCTGTGTCTGTCTGTCTCTCTCTGCCCCTCCTTCACTTGCTCTCTCTCTGTCTCTCTCAAAAATAAAATAAACATAAAATAAAATAAAAATATGTAAAGAAAAGCAGAGTTGTTTGTTATTTAATTTTTTAAACATAGCAGTTACAACAAATTTATATTTTGTTTTCAGCTGTGAGGGAGATTGATATTAGTGAAATAATGTGCCCCTTAAGCAATTAAAAATCAGAATTCGAATTCAAACTTTTTGAAAGTAGTACCACTCAAAGACATTTTAAGCATTAAACAACATAGTTATTTTTGCCTTAAAGCAATCCTCTAAATGTCCTCAAGAGACAATCATGGCTGTCTTAAACTCTTGCAATAATTAAGATTTCTGCATAAATATCAAAAAGGAGGGCAAATATATCTGTCATATAAAGCGAGAATCGAGTATCCCAATGAAGATCAATGGTCACTTGTCATCTCGGGCTTTTTAAGGGCTTCTTTCGTGGTGGAAATGACTACTTCCATTTCCCTTTCTGTAATCATTAGCTGTTACTTATCCTTAGGCAATGGAAACTGAATGGCTCAATTTTCAAAGCTTCAGTTTAGTCATAGAGGATAATAATAACAAAAAGTGTAACAATAAAGTCTGGCACCATGATACAGAAAACACTGAGCAATCATCAGCCCCAAGGGAGACTGACTGATTCTCACAAATCTCCAGTGACAAAGAGTTTTATGGAAGTTTGCATCATTTAGTTCTAAAAGCAGAGAAACCTTCGAGGCAAAATGGCTCTTACTACTCCCTGAAAAGTCTCAATTTGGGGCCTCATCTATTTGATATAATTGTTTGGGGTTTTTGAGATTTAGAGTGAAATATGGAACTCTTGTTTTTCTTGGTCTGGAAAATTGACTAAATAGACATCTTGTTCAGATGCGAGTAATGAAGAGAAATTGGATTTTTTCATGAGATAGACTGGATTCTGAAGAAAAGTAATGGTGTTATTCCCTGTGATGGAGGTGGTTGATATGTTCTTATCAGTGAAAGAATTGAAGCAAAATCCAAGGACCAGTTCTTTTTGATGATTTCCATCATAATGAACTTAAAAGTCAAGCCTCTGATAGTTTATATCCTATTTTGCTTTTAAGATACTTTTTTAAAATAGAAAGTTGTTAGGGAATTTTTTCATTTCTTATATAATTTTAATACTAAAATATTTTATTCTCTATTTCAAAACTAAGGGTATATAAATATAGAATATATTTATGGTGAAAAACATCTGTAATTATGTAATAAAAAGTTGTATTTTGGAGTATCTCTTTACTTTTTTTCTCTGCTTACTTATTGTTTTAGAAAATAAGATAATATTCTACTGTCAACTACTTAATATATTATAATTTTTTTATTTACATGGGTATTAATACAGTAATTCTTAATGATTTTTATTCCATACTAGAGTTGTGTCATAATGTATGTGATCACGCCTTTAATTGATGGATATTTGGGGTCTCAGTTTTTCAGTATTGCGGGAACATTTCTGGAAATTAATCTTTTAAAAATTTTCCAAGTTTTCTTTTAGAGTAAATTCATAGATGTGGGATTGTGTATTTTCAGCTTAGAAAATACTGACAAATGATCTTAACAAATGGGTTATTCTGATTTTTCCCCCTCTCAATTTGAAAGATGAAAGATGCTTATGTATCATAGTTATTATGTTATCTCTAAAATAAAATGTTAATTTTAATTTCTACTAGAAAGTATGAAAATCTTTTAGTAAATATTTGCCTTTCTGATTTATGAGTTGAATATTTGTTTCCTTTGCTCATTTTTCTATTTAGATATTCACCTTTTTCTTATTGATGTATGAAAGGTTTTAATTTAAAGATATCATCGCTTACTCAATTTGAGTTCACAGATATTTTCTTTGTATACCAGTCTGTCCTCTCTTCACAGTCCCCGTAATCCATTCTTCGGCTGTGAAAACATCCTTCAGGATATGACTGTACTGTTATTACTACCACCTAAAAGAAAAAAGTACAAACAATCAGCAAACCATTTTAATCCTAATTCTCCCTCCTGATAATGTTATATTCCCAACAAAATTCCTGGAAAGAATTTTCTACAATTGTGTTTTTCTTTACTCTTAATCTGTCTTAAATCTTCACCACTCCACAAATCTTCACCACTCTACAAATCTTCAAGTCGTATTTGCTAGCTCTAGAGAGCAAATTCTCAGTTCTTGCCTTATTTGAACCAATGGCAATCTTTGACATATATTCAACCCCACTCTTCCTCTTAAATTGCTTTATTTACTTCTCTTCCTTTTTCCTACTTTAAGACTCTTTTCCTTGACTTCTCCTCAACTTTTTATTTTTACATTGCTTCAGGAGTCAATCCTTGGACCTCTCCCCTCTCTGTCCTCACTCTCCATAATTCTAGCTATTCTCTTGGCTTGAACCACCTATGGACCCTGAAGACTTGCAGATTTATTGATTATAAAACTCTCCTGAAATTCAGGCGCATACATTAGCTGCCTACTAGACATTTCCACTTAGATATTTCATAGGCATCTCAAATTTAATAAATTCAAAATGGAATTCTTGGTGTTTCTTCAAAAACTTTTTTCTCATGTAGTCTTCCCACCTCAGGGAATGACAATTTTATATTTCCACTTAGGCTGGCAACCTTGCACACATCCATGATACTTTCTTTTTTCACACTTTGTATGTAATTCATCAGCAAATCCTATGGGCACCATCAGCAAAATATATATAGAATCTGATTATTAATCAGAATTTCCACCACTACTGTCCTACTCTGTACCACTAATGTCTCTAGCCTGGATTATTGCAGTAAACTTCTATTTATTTTCCCAGTTTCTACCTGATTTGCCTATAATTTATTATCAACAAAACCAAAATAATCTTGTCAAAATAGAAGTATATTTACTGTTCTGTGAACTGTCTTCATAGGCTTATAGGTCCTTTTTGATTGCTTTATTATAATTTGTTTATTATTTATTTATAGAAGTTCTTTATATGTTATTTACTTATTTTTTTAGTCACTTGTTTTCTCACAGTTATTTTCTTTATGATTTTTTTATTAAATAGAATATTTAGATTTTGCTATGTTTAAATTTATTACTTTCATTGACTTATGCTTTGAGAGATTTGTCTAAAAATTACTTCCCTTTCATAAAGGTCACTTATTATTTTATATTTTCCTTCTAATAGTTATAAAGTTTAATTTTTAATTGGAGTTTTTATTAGAACAAGATAGGCAGTTATATTTTTGAAATTTTTTTTAACTAGGATCATATCATCACATCAAAATTCAAGTATTACCACATCAGATACTAACTGGTTTATTTTTGCTAGACAGTTTTCATATATGTATGTTTATTTATTTTTATTTTTTTAAATTTAAATCCAAGTTAGTTAACATACAGTTTAATAATGATTTCAGGAATAGAATTCAGTGATTCATCACATACATATAACACCCAGCATTCATCCCAACAAGTGTCCTCCTTAATGCCCATCTCCCATTTAGCCCATCCCCCCACCCAACACCCCATCAGCAACCCTCAGTTTGTTCTCTGTATTTAAGAGTCTCTTACTCTTTATCTCCCTGTACTTGCTTCCCTTCCCTTTGTTCATCTGTTTTGTATCTTAAATTCCATATATGAGTGAAGTCATATACTTGTCTTTCTCCAATTTCATTTAGCATAATACACTCTAATTCCATCCATGTTGCTGCAAACGGCAAGATTTCATTCTTTATGACCTCCAATTAACATTCCATTGTGTATGTATGTATGTGTGTATATATATATATATATATATACACACATACTACTTCTTCTTTATCCATTCATTAGTCAATGGACATTTGAGTTTTTTCCCTACTTTGGCTATTGTTGATAGTGCTGCTATAAACATTGGGGTGCATGTGCCCCTTCAAATCAGGATTCCTGTATCCTTTGGATAAATACCTAGTAGAGCAATTGCTGGGTCATGGGGTAGTTCTAATTTTAATTTCTTGAGGAACCTCCATACTGTTTTCCAGGTGGCTGCACCAGTTTGCATTCCCACCAGCAGTGCCAAAGAGTTCTTCTTTCTCTGCTGACATCCATTGGCATCATCACCAACATCTGTTGTTGCCTGAGTTGTTAATTTTAGCCATTCAGAGAGGTGTGAGGTGAAATGTCATTGTGGTTTTAATTTGTATTTCCCCAATGATGAGTGATGTTGAGCATTTTTTTTCATGTGTCTGTTAGCCATTTTGATGTCTTCTTTGGAAAAATGTCTATTTGTATCAGTTGCTTATTTCTTCACTGGATTATTTGTTTTTTGGGTGTTGAGTTTGATAAGTTCTTTATAGATTTTGGATACTAACCCTTTAAATGATATGGCATTTACAAATATCTTGTCCTTTTCGTCAGTTGCCTTTTAGTTTTGCTGATTGTTTCCTTCACTGTGCAGAAGCTTTTATTTTGATGAGGTCCATTACTTCATTTTTGCTTTTGTTTCCCTTACCTCTGAAAACATGTCAAGTAAGAAGTTGCTGCGGCCGAGGTCAAAGAGTTTTTTGCCAGTTTTCTTCTCAAGGATTTTGGTGGCTTCCTGTCTTATGTTTAGGTCTTTCATCCATTTTGAGTATACTTTTGTGTATGGTGTAAGAAAGTGGTCTAATTTCATTCTTTTGCATGTTGCTGTCCAGTTTTCCCAGCACCATTTGCTGAAGAGACTGTCTTTTTCCAGTGGATATTCTTTCCTGCTTTGTCGAAGACGAATTGTCCATACGTTTGTGGATCCATTTCTGGGTTCTCTATTCTGTTCTATTATTCTATAGGTCTGTTTTTGTGCCAACACCATTCTATTTTGATGATTATAGCTTTGTAATACAGTTTGAAGTCCAGGATTGTGATGCCTCCAGGTTTGGTTTTCTTTTTCAGGATTGCTTTGGCTATTTGGGGTCTTTTCTGGTTCTATACAAATTTTAGGATTGTTTATTCTAGCTCTTTGAAGAATGCTGGTGTTATTTTGATAGGGATTACATTGAATATGTAGATTGCTTTGGGTTGTATCAACATTTTAACAATATTTGTCCTTCCAATCCATAGCATGGAATGGTTTTCCATTTCTTTGTGTATTCTTCAATTTCTTCATAAACTTTCTATAGCTTTCAGTGTATAGATTTTTCACTTCTTTGGTTAGATTTATTCCTAGGTATTTTACAGTTCTTGGTGCATTTGTAAATGGGATCGATTTCTTGATTTCTCTTTCTGCTGCTTCATTCTTGGTGTATAGAAATGCAACCAATTTCTGTACATTGATTTTATATCCTGGGATTTTGTTGAATTCATGGATCAGTTCTAGCAGTTTTTTGGTGGAATCTTTCAGGTTTTCCATATAGAGTATCTATCATGTCATTTGTGAAGAGTGAAAGTTTGACTTCCTCCTTGCCTGTTTGGATTCCTTCTGTTTCTTTTTTGGTCTGAGTGCTGAGGGTAGGACTTCCAACACTATGTTGAATCACAGTGGTGAGAGTTGATATTCTTTTGTGTTTCTGACCTTAGTGGGAAAGCTCTGAGTTTTTCCCCATTGAGGATGATATTAACAGTGGGCCTTTCATATATGGCCTTTATGATCTTGAGGAATGATCCCTCTATCGCTACTTTCTTGAGGGTTTTTATCATGAAAACCCAAAACCCAAACATGGATTGATTTGTGGATGTTGAACCAACCCTGCATCCTGGGAATAAATCCCACTTGATAATGGTGAATAATTCTTTAAATATATTGTTGGATCTGGTTTGCTAGTATATTGCTGAGAATTTTGGCATCCATATTTACTAGGAAATTTGTCTGTAGTTCTCCTTTTTAGTGGGGTTTTTGGTCTTGGAATCAAGTTAATGCTGACTCATAGAATGAGTGTGGAAGTTTTCCTTCTATTTCTATCTTTTGGAACAGCTTCAAAAGAAGAGGTGTTAACTATTCTTTAAATGTTTCGTAGAATTATCCTGGAAAGCTGTATGGCCCTGGACTCTTGTTTTTTGGGAGATTTTCATTACTAATTTGATTTACTTACTGATTATGGGCCTGTTCAAATTTTCTATTTCTTCCTGTTTCAGTTTTGGTAGTTTATATGTTTCTAGGAATTTGTCCATTTCTTCCAGATTGCCCATTGTATTGGCATATACTTGCTCATAGTATTCTCTTATTATTGTTTGTATTTCTGCAGCTGGTTGTGATCTCTCCTCTTCCATTCTTGATTTTATTTATTTGGGTCCTTTCCTTTTTCTTTTAACCAGTATGGGTAGGGGTTTATCAATTTTGTTAATTTCTTTCAAAGAAGTAGCTCCTGGTTTCATTTATCTGTCCTACTGTTTTGTTTTGTTTTGTTTTGTTTTGTTTTTTTTATACTGATATCATTGACTTCTGCTCTAGTCTTTATTAATAATTACCCTTTTTCTGCTGGCTTTGGGCTTTCATTGCAGTTCTATTTTCAGCTCTTTTAGGTGTAAGATTCGGTTGTCTATTTGGGACCTTATTTCCTTCTTTGGGAAGGCCTGGATTGCTACATACTTCCCTCTTACGACTGCCTTTGCTGTATCCCAGAAATTTGGGGCTGTACTTCCATGTACTTTTTAATTGACTTCCATGTCCTTTTTAATTTCCTCTTTAATTTATTGGTTAACCCACTCATTCTTTTTTTTCTTTAATGTTTATTTTTGAGAAACAGAGAGAGCACAAGTGGGGGAGGAGCAGAGATAGTGGGAGACACAGAATCTGAAGTGGGCTCCAAGCTCTGAGCTGTCAGCACAGACCTGACATGGGGCTTGAACCCATGAACTATGAGATCATGACCTGAGCTGAAGAAAGATGCTCAACTAACTGAACCACCCAAGCTCCCCCCACCCCATTCATTCTTTAGCAGGATGTTCTTTGATCTCCAAGTATTCATAGTCTTTCCAAATTTTTTCTTGTGGTTAATTTCGAGTTTCATAGCTTTTTGGTCAGAAAATATAAAAGGTATGATCTCTATCTTTTTGTACCTATTGAGGGCTGTACCTATTTGTGACCCAGTATGTGATCTATTCTAGAGAATGTTCCATGTGCACTTGATAAGAATGTGTATTCTGCTGCTTTAGGATGGAATGTTCTGAATATATCTGTTAAGTCCATCTGGTCTGGTGTCATTCAAAGCCACTGTTTCCATGTTGGTTTTCTGCTTCGATGATCTGTCCGTTGCTGTGAGGTGTTGAAGTCCCCTACTACTATGATATTATTATCAATGAGTTTCTTTATGTTTGTAATTAATTGATTTATATATCAGGGTGTTCTCACATTTGGCGCATGGATACATAAAATTGTTAGATCTTCTTAGTGGATAGACCCCTTAATTATGATGTAATGCCCTTCTTCATCTCTTGTTACAGTCTTTATTTTAAAATCTAGTTTGTCTGGTAGAAGTATGGCTACTCCCACTTTCTTTTGATGACCATTAGCATGGTAGATGGTTCTCCGTGACTTTACTTTCAATCTTCAGGTGTCTTTAGGTCTCAAATGAGTCTCTTGTAAACAGCATATAGATGGGCCTTTTTTTCTTATCCATTCTGATACCCTATGTCTTTTGTTTGGAGTGTTTAGTCCGTTGACATTTAGATTGAGTACTGAAAGATATGAATTTAATACCATTATGTTGCCTGTAGAGTTGGTGTTTCTGGTGATATTCTCTGGTCATTTCTGGTCTTTGTTGCTTTTGGTCTTTTTTGTTTTGTTTCATCTTTCTCCAGTCAAAAAGTTCCCCTTAAAATTTCTTGCATGGCTGGTTTAGTGGTTATGAACTCCTTTAGTTTTTGTTTGTCTGGGAAACTCTTTTCTCTCCTATTTTGAATGGCAGTCTTGCTGGAGAAAGAATTCTTGGGTGTATATTTTTCTGATTCAGTATATTGAATATATCCTGCCACTCCTTTCTGGCCTGCCAAATTTCTATGTGGAGGTCTGTGGTGGACCTGATCTGTCTTCTTTATAGGTTAAGGACTTTTTTTCCCCTTGCTGCTTTTATAATTCTTTCCTTGTTTGTGTATTTTGTGATTTGACTATGATATGCATTGTTGATGGTCAGTTTTGTTGAATCTAATGGGAGTTCTCTGTGCTTCTTGGATTTTGATGTCTGTTTCTTTCCCCAGATTAGAAAATTTTTCTGCTATAATTTGCTCACACAAGCCTTCTGCCCCTTTTTCTCTTTCTTTATCTTCCAGTTCTCCTATGATTCAGATGTTATTTCTTTTTAATAAGTCACTGAGTTCTCTAAGTCTTGTATCATGATCTTTTGCTTTTGTTTCCCTTTTTTTTCTGCTTCATTAATTCCCATAATTTTGTCTTATAAATCACTGATTTGCTGCTTTGTTGTGTCCATCTTTGCCATTGTGGCATCCATTTGAGATTGAACCTCTTATAGTATTTTTAGTATATAGTAATTTCATCCTGACTAGATTTTATTGCTGTATCTTTGCAGAAAGGAATTCTATGCTTTTTTCAACCCCAGGTAGTATTCTTATTATCATGGTTCTAAATTCTAGTTCAGACATTGCTTCTATCTGTGTTGATTAAGCCCCTGGCTGTCATTTCTTCTTGTTATTTCTTTTGGGGTAAATTCCTTAGTTTAGTCATTTTGGAGGAAGAAAAAAATTAATAAACACAAAAATTTTTAAACTTAAAAACAAAAATAATAAAATAAAGGAAGCTAGATCCTAGGTGTGTTTTGTTCTGCTTGTTGAAAGAATCTTGATAAAATAGAGAAAAAAGGGTAAGAAAAGGAAAAAAAAAAGGTAAGAAAAAATTTAAAAATTAAAAAGTATGTAGAATAAAATAGAACAAAATTTAAAAAGGAAAGGAAATAAACATTTGGAAAAAAATAAAAAAGAAAAGAAAAATAAATTTTTCTCTTTTTATGTCCAAGAAAGAGGAAGAAAAGAAAGAAAGTAAAAAGAAAACAGTTTAAGGAAAAATAGAAGCAAAGAAAATGAATAAATGAACCAGTACACAAAATGAAACCCAAATGAAGTTATATCCAGTTTCCCATAAAATTGAAACTATGAAGCACTCTCTATTCCATATACAAGCAGGTGAAATGATTGTGCTGGTCTTCTAGAGGATGTGTTTGGAGGGCAGAGTTGGGTGGGGCTTAGTGTAACAACTCTATTCTCCACTAGGTGGCACTACTTAGCTTACTGAAGTGTATCAGTGTAGTGGGCATGCGTGTGCACAAGGAAATAGCTTCATTCAGCTCCCGAGTCTCTGGCACAGGAACTTTACACTCTCACAACTCACAGTCAAGTGCCCCTCCTTTGTCTCTGGCCTCTGTCCACTTCCTGCCTCTATCCTGTCCACGTCTAAGCTGCCCGCCTTCCAGGAGGCACCTTCCTTCAGAGTTTTATCTCTGGTGGGATTGTGTTACAAAACCTCTCACTTCAGAGACCCCTGCAGCTTGCATCTGCACTGACTCTCTGGGGGAGGGTCTAACTGAGGAATGGCCAGGTGTCAGCTTGCCCCAGAAAACGTTCATGTGATTAAGCAGAGGTTCAGAGATTGTGGCAAATCACAACACACAGCTGGTGCCAGATTTTACTTCACTCTACATCTCTGTCCCAATACCAGCAAATGTGACTGCTCTCCAGGTTCCATTGGGACCTTTGCCTTTTGTGAGTCTGTATGGCTGTTGCAAGACCTTTTTTACCACAATACTCAGGTCTCTTTTTCTCACCACTTTGAAGAGTGAAGGGGATGGACACAAAATGAGCAATAGGCAAAAGTTAAGAAGAGCATGAAAGCTCTATTTACAGAGAAGGGACATTTGAAAGTGTATGACCATGACTATAGGCAAAGGTCCTTGTTTTATAAGCCTCTGGTCAGCACCTCATTCCTTCTCAGGTTTCACCCTTACTGGTTGAACAACTCTAGGTGCTGGGGTTGTTCATTCCTGACTGGCTCAACTCCATTGTGTGAGGAGTCTGACTGGTCATACTATACCACATATAACAAAACTTTGATGGTTTAGTTAGGTATTTTTATTATAAAATTCCTAAGAGGAACCTAAGGGGAAGTAAGTGGTGTCTGTTGCATTCTTAAAAGGGACCTTATGCCTGGAGGGGTTTTGCTGTACTCAAACACTTCAAGCACTATTCCAAAATATGTGTTTTTCCCCACCCAGGGACCTCAGGTCCTAACCTTTCCTTTTCTGCCTATTTTATCCTATCTTTCAATATTATATGGCCTCTACTTAATGTACTCCAAGTAGGGGAACTGCTTTTCCCTGTGTGGCACATGGACCCCTCAGACCCCGCTGCCTGTTCCTGGGGATTCGCCATACTTCCTCACTAGAGCACCGCCAGGCACTGAGCTTGAGAAATTCAGACTCTACACTCCACTATTTATAGAATCCTGGTGGTATTGAAATCCTTTTCTTTCTTCCTGTCAATGGTTTTGGGGAACAGATTTCTTGTTCATTCCCCTGCAAGTGTTTTCACTCTTTCTCTCTCTTTCCACCTACTTTTGGGGGATTGCTTTTCTTGCATGATCCTGATGAGCCACACTCCCCCACCCCCTTTTCTTTCTCTGTCCTCTCTCCACAAAAACAGTTCCCTACCCTCTGTGGCTTTTCTCTCCACCAGTTCACCTCTCCACACTGCGTACCTGCCAAGTTCTGTGGCTCAGGTTATGCAGATTATTGTGTTAATTCTCAGGTCAATTTCTTAGGTGTTCAAAATGGGTTGGTGCTGATCTAGCTGCATTTCAGGAACTAGACAAGTTCAGGGTCTCCTTACTGCTCCACCATCTTAACTCCTCCATATGTGTATGTTTATATGCACTCTGCTGTTCTTTGATCTGTCTTTGAGCTAATTTAAGACTTTTACAGTTAATTAATACATGTTCTTTTATTTTATTTTTCAGATTTAGCTTGGCTATTTTGAACTTTATTTTTTTTTAGGAGTCAATTTGAGAAATTACATGATAAATGATAGTGGAATTTTATTCCTTGAATTTGTATATTAACTTGAGGTTTCAACATTTATGATACTGTATCGTCTCATTTGTGAGCAGGGTATATATTTCATTTATTCAAACTTCTTTGTCATAGTATTTGATAACCTATAATGATTTTTCACATCTTATCTTGCATTTATTTTTATGTACTCTATAGTTTTTTTAATTTTGTAAATCGAACCAGTTCTGTTCAGTTTACAGTTCAATAAAATACAAATTTTATTGAATTACAAATTACAAATGAATAAAATAATATTTGTATTGGTTATTGCTAGTATAATAACTATTGATTTTTATGTAATTTTTAATTTTTTAATTTATTTTATTTCTTTTGAGAGAGAGAGAGGGAAGGAGGACAGGAACGGGATGGGCAGAGAGAGAATCCAAAGCTGGATGCAGGGCTCAGTCCCAAACCATGAGATCATGACCTGAGCCTAAATCTTGAGTAGAACACTTAACCAACTGAGCTATCCAGGTGTCCCTTATATAATCTTGTATTAAACTATAATAAACATAAATAAAATGCCCAAATTTTAAGTGTAATGAATTTCCATAAAATGAACACCCCAGCACCCAGATTCAAGGACCTCCAAAGTCCTCTTCTGTCTTCTCCCAATTATTATCCTTACCCCTTCCAAAAATACCTACTATGTTAATTCCTAACCTATAGATTAGTTTTGCCTTATTTTGAACGTTATATAAATTGAATCAAAGAAGGTGTATTTAAAAAAAAAATTTAATGTTTATTCATTTCTGAGAGACAAAGCACGAGTGGGGAAGGGGAAGAGAAAGAAGGAGACACAGAATCTGAAGTAGGCCCCAGGTTCTGAGCAGTCAGCACAGACCCCAATGTGGTGCTGAAACTCATGAACCTTGAGATCATGACCTGAGCCGAAGTCGGATGCTTAACTGACTGAGCCACTCAGGTGCCCCAAACAATGTATATTTTGGGGGACTGCTTCTTTTGTTAAGTAATAGTGTAGTCAATTATTACAAACACCATTTGTGTGTCTATTTCTGACCTTCCCATTATGTTCCTTTCATCTATTTATATATTTTTGTGCCAATCCCGTATTTTTATTTTTTCTACATTTATAATAAGTCTTGAGATCAAATAGGGTGAGTCCTGAACTTTTTCTTATTCATCATTGTCTTGACTATTCTAGATACTTTGCATTTTAATATAAATGTTAATAGTAGTGGATAAATACCCAAAAAGAGTATGCTGGGCTTTCATTGGAATTGAATTACACTTATACGTCAAACTGAATATAAGTAAAATCTCTAAGTTTCTGAATTTTCTTATTTGTGAACATAGAGTTACTCTGTCTTATTTAATTTCTTTCATGAATGGTTTGTTTTGTTTGATTAAAAAGGTCTTGGCTATCTTTTGTTAGATTTATTTGGTGGTTAGATCCTATTGTTAATGCTATTTCTTTTTTTTTTTTTCCTTGAGTATAAGGATACAGTTGTTTTTATATATTGACATTTTAATTATTATTATAGATGTGAGGGACTCGGTGCTTTTGTTTGCAAAGGTTTTTTAAAATGTCAAGTCTAATATATCTGGTTTTTGAAAAACTGTCTAAAGTAAGCCTCAGAATTTTCATATCCTGAGAACTTGAGAAAGTGCTTGTCACATTGTGGGTAATCTATAAATGATTGTTGAATGAACAATAATTCTCTTTACAATGATTATGTGTAACATCATTGATTAAGTGCTTCTTGAAAATAAATCATGGAGGCTTAAGGCTACCATTTTATGTAACATCAGTGAAACAGGTGTTTTTAAGTGTTTATACATTACCCATCTCTCCCTTTTCCTTTACTATGTGCTGACTTTGTTTGAAGTAGCTAGATGCCTAGACTTAAGTGTTGGATGATGGCTTCCTTACAGTAATAAAGGAAGAACTTCTGGACAATGACACCTGTGGTGTAACCTGATGTCTTATTTTTTAAAAAATGTTTATTTATATATTTTTGAGAGGGAGGGAGAGCAGGTAGGGGAGGGGCAGAGAGAGAGGGAGACAGAGAATCCGAAGCAGACTCTGTCTATCAGTGCAGAGCCCCATGCAGGGCTTGAACTCACAAACCAGGGGATTATGACCTGAGTCAAGTTCAAGAGTCAGATGCTTAACTGACTGAGCCACCGAGGCACTCCACCTGATATCCTATTGAAATAAGTCAGGTATGTCTAGATTTTTCTTTCCTCTTTCATTCTTCTCTGACCTTGAGCTTGGACTTGGTGTTCTGAGGTAAAAAAAAAAAAAAAAAAAGTATTGCAATAATAAGTCAATATGTGTGAGGTGAGATGCTAACATGATTTTTGTGAATCATGGATGTAGAAATAGATGGGACAACTATGTCATTACTGAGAAGCCAAAGAAATGTCAGAATTTATTCCTGAATTTCTTCATTTGTGAGAAAAGTAACCATCTTTGTTCAACTTACTGTTTTTCAGTTATCCTTTTCTTGAAGAGGAATGCATTACTAACTGATGATATGCTTAGTTTGTCTCATCTTTAGATAATACTGAATGTGTTATTACTAAACTCAAAATAGCATTGACTATATATAGCACTTACAGATAGGTTGATCTCTGATCCTCATAAAATCCTGAGACAGTTCAAGAAAATAATATAGAAGAACCGAGTTGAGTGAGAAAAAATGTTGAATGATATAACATTGTATTTATATTGAAAGGATAGGGCTTCTCATTTTTAAAGCTTTATCTAACAATATATAACTTATTCTGTAAGGCTAGATTTGGGCTTTCTTCCTTAGCTTTCCCTAATTATCAAATTGTAATATTTTCAACGTAAAAAATTTCCAGTAGCAGTTATTAAGTGTATCACATTGGGGCTAGTATTATCACCTGTGTTTTCTTTTATGTCTATGTGTTTAACCTCTTCTATAGGTACAGATATAGTCAACAGAGTGCTCAAGTGCCATCTCTTTCCTCTCTTTTTCTCATGGAAGACATTCCAAACTGATCATGGCACCATTTCCCTCTAAACCCAGATATTGCCTTAAGCTTTTCTTCAACACAGATATCCAGGTGGTTATCACCAATTTATCAGAGTTGGAATGCTAGACATGACTTGATATCCATGACTGAGGTAAAATATAAACTCACTGAGATATAGATTATAGCAGTTTTATCTTACTTTCTAAAACACAGGGTTTTTTGCATATACTCAATTAATTGTTAATAAATCAGTGATACAGCATTGCAAGGTCATCCTAATTAAAGTACACATGCATTTGCAAAGTCATGTATGTATCACAGTGACTAACAGCATGGAAACAGGACTGAATTTATGAATGAAGTTACTTTATAATTCAATAATCCTGCAAAAAGCATTCCTTCTTGGGTCCTTGACTAACCCCTTTTTATATAGAAATGTTTTATTCAACTGGCAATGTTACAGTTCTTTCCTCTATTAAGTTAGCACATCAAAATCTTTTGTAAAACCAAATAAACTCACAATGAACAATAGATTCAGATGAGAATTGGAAGAATTTGTTCTGTTGCTAATCCATTCTAAGTCTGAAGTCAGACCAAGAAGGTAGATTTGGTTTAGTATAAAGAGTTACACTAGAAGTCAGAACAGGTAGATTTGTGGTAATATGATTTTCACTTTACAAAAGCATAAATCAAAGCTTAAAAATATTTTGAGACCTTAAAAATACATAATTTAAACTAGATATAGATTATTAACCTATTCTCTGTCTCAAAGATAAATGTCATTTCTCTAGTTTATTACATACATAATATAATTATGTCTATATGCATGTAAATACTAAGTATTTAGCTCAACTAGGTTTGTTGTTATTTCCTATGCACTTTCTGTCCTTTCTCACTTTCATGTCTTTGTACAACTCTGTCTTCAATCTGGAGTCCTTTAAACTGTCCAAATCATGTCATCATTTACACATCAATATACTTGCAGCTTTTCTGTAAGACTTCATGTAGGCCCTCAACAAAATGATTCTATTGCCTGTGTTTCAATGTCATTTCCTTAGTATCATTATCTTCATACACATTTGTACATTTTTTTCTATATTAGCTCATGTTATTTGTATATATCTTAATTTTTAAACCTGGATTGTATATGCAATAAACACATGCTGTCCTATTCTTTTAGCAAGCATTATGTCTCTTAGGTATTGTTGGCTAAATATGTCATTTGGTGTATTTATCAATTGCTGACAAATAACCCCAAAAGTCAGCAACTTAAAATAATAAATATTTATTATCTCATAGTTTCCATGAATCAGAAATCTAGGAGAGTGGTTTTGACTCAAAGTTTCAAAGATGTGGCTACCATTTTATCTGGAGACTTGATCCATTTCCCAATTCTCTCATGGTTATTTTCAGGCCTCAGGTTTTGTTTTTTGTTTTTTTTGTTTTTGTTTTTGTTTTTGTTTTTGTTTTTGTTTTTGTTTTTTGCCGGGTATTAGCCAAAGACTTAAAGTCCTTGCTACAGTGGTCTTTTTTAGAGTTTCTTGGCATGCAGTCTGGCTTCTCTCAGAGTGAATGATGAGAGAAAGAGAGAGAGATTCTCAGATGCAAGCCACAGTCTTTTTATAATCAAATCTCAAAAGTGACATGCTATCACTTCTGCCATGTGCTATTGGTTATATTAACTAACCTGGGGCACTGTAAGCAGGGACAGCACAAAGTTTTCAATCATCCTAGAGGCTGCTTACCTCTCTTGAAATTGAGACAGATTCAATTACAACTTGTTTTGGTCTTAGTGTACTTTCTAAAAAAAATTACCTATACTTTATTTCTTTATTAAAAAAAAACACATTTGTGTCATAATAAACCAATGGCTGAAATATGCAAATATTATTTAAAATAAAATAATTTAGGGAGACATACAAAATTTTTAGATTTTTTTTCTCATTTTCTCAGTTCTGTGACAGATTTCAATGAACGTTTGATGTGGGCGCATACATGCATGTATGTGTGCGCATTTGTGTGTGTCATGTGTGTTTCCTTGCAATTTAAGACTTATTCGACAGTGGCTATCATTCAGAAAGATTATTATCTTAGTTATACAAATTTTACAGTAGTTATGTAAAATTTCAAACATCATTGTTGATATATCAAGTATGATTATAAAGGGTAATGAGAATGGATTTATTGTATACTAAGCAAAAACAAAAATCGATCAAATTGTTTACTCCTTGTTGACGTTGTACATACAACTTTATGCTTTCACATAGGAGATTTTTTTATTTCAAATTATTTTCAAACAATTGCATAATGTTCTTTATACATTAGTTTAGTACTTTTGTATATAATGTTGGAAAAGTACCTTAACTTTGGGGTCTTGCTCTGTGCATTAAATTACATTTGTAAATGCTTCACTGAACAGTATTTTTCAAATATAATCCACATATAGTAATCATGTTTAAAATATAATTTTTCATAGTTATGACCCATCTGCTCAATACTGATAAGAAGTTCAATAAAGCAGGCTATAAAAATCAGTGCTGTTAAATGTTTATTAATTATCTAACACATTACTTAGCTTACTGAGCACATTTAATACCGCAATACGTATTTCAAGGTATGTATGGAAATTCTGCACTTACGTTTAAAGATACATTTTAAGCATCCTTTTAGCTGTGTTCTCTTAATCCAAATTTATAAGCATTGCGCTTATTCCAGTTAATCTGATCTTTCATTGAGGATACAATTTCACTGAAGGTAAGGCAGACAATTTCTATCTGGGGAAAAAAATCTTAAAAGTACATAGTACATTAAAAACCACTGAAGCATAATGGGCTAAGCTGCACATGGGCCTGATTTCAACATTTGCCAAAATTATCAGTAAATTTAAGACTCATTCTAATTTTCTCAGCCATTATTTTAAACTCCAGTAGCACCAGGAACTGATCTAATCATTCAGTAAGACATAAAGCATTCAGGTCAAGTAGATCAGCACAAAAATGTTTTCGGGTTCCTTTCATTCTTATCTCACAGAGGCCTTTTGTCACTAAGATTATGGATGCTTGGGTTCTAAAACTATTTCTTGATCCAAACTACACTAAGATATTTTAAAATGGCAAGAAAAGCCATGAAACTTATTATGTCTGCTAACAGCCCCCCCCTTTTTTTAACCATTTTTACCTCATGATCCTTATTGCATTCCCACTGCTGCCCCTGCATCTAACTTAGTCTTAGCATCTAACATAATGCCTTAAACCTAGTATCATTAAAAAAAACCCACATATTTTAAAAATATGTTGGCTTTGTTGAAGCCTATGTTCATTATTCTGGTGCCAAACTCATGAGGTGAGAAGTTAACATGTTTTTGGTTAGTAGGTGTATTTCGACCTTACCATTGTCATTTTCTGGTGAATTTACTATCTAGCAATAAGTTTATAAGTTGTGATCTAAAATGACCTGATAAAACATGAGTCACATAATACTTTCTCAAGTCCTAATGCCTAAAATTCTGTAATCAGGGATTTTTTTTCTTTGAGTCTTGAAGCTTGTGAGAAGTCTAAAAGTTTTGCCTCAACTGTTTTGATGGCCTAACCACCACTGATTTCCTAGTTACTCTTCATGTAGCTGTTAGGATGAGCTTTCCATAATTTGCACATTTGGTAACTACTTGTCTCATATAAGACTCTTCCATTCGCTGAAGGATAAAATAAAAGCTCCATAGTAGCATCCACAAGGTCTTCGTGTTTGTGCCACAACTTCTCTTCACACTTTTGACTGTATGAACACTGCCTTCTCTTCCAGTCCACCCATGTGACCTCCTCCATGATGCACCCTATATTCCTTACTAATGTACCCTCTAGGCACTCTATATTACACTTCCATCTATCCCTATACCCTCCATTATGCATCCCATATTGTCTTTCCATTGAACTTTTCACTGTTCCCCATGTCATCTCAAAACCTGTAGTCCATATTCCTAGTATATCATCAACCCAACCTTTACTATCTTGTGCACTCCTACTCATTTAAAAAATCCGGCTTGAAATTCATGTGTTCTGTGAAGGTTTTTTGACATATCCTGGATTTTCCATCTATCCCTAACCTTATACCGCTATCCCCCTTCCCCATTTTAACTCTTTACGGTAGGATGCTACAGTATATTACACATATCCATATGTTAGCATCTTTCCATTTTTAAAATAATTGAATTGCATTCATTTCCACACAGTTTAATACCTTGTTATGGCTAAGTTTGAGAAAGATCTCACTTAAAAATGTCTACTACAATAAATTATCCTGTATGTATTCTTTGTTAATTACTAACAGTTGGAAAAGGGATTTAGACAAGCTAAGTAGCTGAGAGACAGCTCAGGAATCTGCTGAGGAAATCTTCCTTCAATGATGAAGAGGGAATAGTCACCTTTATTCCTAGCTTGAACAAATTAGAGAATAAGAAAATACGAGTACTAGATTTAACCTACAAACTACAATCTTCAGGTGCCATGTTTTCCGGACTTGATCTAAACATCATGAATTCTGGCTAGTTGTCCAGAGGCTGCTTTACCTATGATTCTTAAATTCTAATCTGTCTCTGTTGTGAGACAGTCTCACTGAACCATTCCAACTCCATAATGGGTCTTTTAGGGCTTTAACTTTGGAGAGGCAGAGCAGTTTCCAGGCTAAACTGTGGTTGTACTTGCCCGGGTATCTAAATACTCTTGTGCGTGTGTGCGTGTGTGTAAGCGCTCGCATGCTGCATATGCTGGCGATTTATTGATGTTATCCGATGAAGTCTTTGATATCTTACATATCAAGTAGACATTATCTAAAATTCATTCATTTTTACTAGGGATTTTGTTATGCTTCCTTTGAAGAGGAGAGTATTACTGTAAAATTAAAATTAAATGTCTTTTCAAACTAGGTAATTTTGGTAGGAGAGAAGATAGAGCAATATAAAATATGTAAAACAAAGTAATAGAATTATCACTTGAAGAATATAAATATTATTTTCCATAAAATATTAATTTTGTTTATATTTTATTTATAATCAAGTGGACCACAAACATAGCGTAGTCTTCTCCAGTATAATTACTACAAAAGAAAACTTAAATTGCTAACAGGAGGCTAAATGCTTGGGGCAATATTCTGCTGATGAATGACTGTGGGATAATGATAAATGAATCTCATTCTAAATTCTGTCAATGAAAT